>NC_056741.1:980782750-980857750 GCF_019279795.1 Protopterus annectens | reverse complement strand
TGGCTTCATTATGTTTGATTTCCTAGACTTTATAAATCTTTTTATACAACCTATAGTTCTATAACTATCATTAGCCAATTGGTTGATATGATTAGAAAAACTCAAAGCTGAATCTACCCATATACCCAGGTCATTAAATGAGTCTACAGTTTCAATCACTGTGTGTCGTATTAAATAATCACCTTTCAGTTTATGTCTCCCAAATCTCATATGCTTAGTTTTTGATCTATTTATCAATATATGTATATATATATATATATATATATATATATATATATATATATATATATAATATATATATATATATATATATATATATATGTATAGATCTACCTTACAAGCTCGACACTTCACAAGATCGACATTTAGAACAACGAGACCACAAGACCGACGGAACAGATAACCGACAACTTGTAATCCCGACAGCGAAAACACCGACATGGGAAACTTATGAGCGCGACTCGGTAAGTATGCAATAGTGAGGGATTTAGGGTTAGGGTGCGGGTAAGGTGAGTATGCGATAGTGAGGGACTTAGGGTTAGGGTGCGGGTAAGGTAAGTGTGCGATAGTGAGGGATTTAGGGTTAGGGTGCGGATAAGGCAAGTGTGCGATAGTGAGGGACTTGAGGGTTAGGGGCGGATTAAGTGAGTTAGGGTTAGAGTGTGGGTAAGGTAAGTGTGCGATAGTGAGGGACTTGAGGGTTAGGGGCGTATTAAGTGAATTAGGGTTAAGGTGCGGGTAAGGTAAGTGTGCAATAGTGACGGACCTTAGGGTTAGGGTTTGGGTTAAGGTTAGTGCATAGATAGTTGTGTGTAAGGTGTAGTGTAGATTTTTAGGTTGTTGGTGTGCTTGTGTTGTGTGGAACAGTGAACTTTTTATTTTGTTAACTGTCGGGATTGTGGTTTGTCGGCATGTGAACTTTCGTGTTTTTGCGGTTTCGTTCTTGTGGTCTCGTCATTCTAAATGTTGATCTTGTGAAGTGTCGAGCTTGTAAGGTAGATATATATATATATGTGTGTGTGTGTGTGTGTGTGTGTGTGTGTGTGTGTGTGTGTGTGTGTGTGTGAAACATTAATCATATATGCTAAAAAGCACATTGTCATTATGCAAGGCTTAATGATGCATTACTTGCAAGGAACAGGTTTAACATTTTCAGTTTTTACTGTTACAGTCCTATTCAAATTTTTCTAAGAAATGTGCTTCTTATACCTTTTTAAAAATTATCTTATAGCTGGATTTGAACTCTTAACAGGCTGTATTATTTTTAAGTTATATCTCTACTCTCAACTGTCTTGAGTGCTGAAGAAAATGCACCATTGCCAGGCTTGTTTGAGCTACCTATAGCAACTGAAACTACATTTTTCATGTTTTTCCTTAGGTAGTGAGCTGTGTTTGTATGATGCCAAGCAGATACATTTATCATAAATTGGGAAAAAGTCTAAACATAAATATTGCAATTTATGGCAAAGAGTTCTGTAAAAGAATCTGAACTATGCTTCATGAGTCTTAGTTCTGCCAGTTCACTTCATTTATAACTCATACCACATAATTTGACATCTGTCAGGTGCATTTACTGAAGTAAGCTCTGTTACAGGGGCTGCACAATGATCCCTGGCATGTTTGAGCTACCTAAGGCAGCCTAGAATAAATTTTTCACTTTTTTCTTTGGGTAGTGAATTTTGTTTTTGTGAGGCCAAGCAGAGAGCAATTGTAGCTTAAAACGGATTACAATAGAAGAATGACTTATGGCAAGGTGGGTTGTAAAGAAGATTCAAAGAATGCTTCAAGTACCTTTTTTCTGTCAATTCACATCAGTTACACCACAGGAAATTTACCTGACAAGTATATTTTAATGAATGACTACTTTCCAGAATGGTGTCAGTTGTGCAAAGCCTCCAGATGTTTTTGAGCTACCAAAGGAAACTTAAACTATTTTTTTTCAATTTTTTCCTTAAGTAGCCATATTTTTGAATAATGTCAAATGGAAAGCAAATAGAAAAGACATTAGAAGGACAATATGTTAGAGAAATTACAGATAGTGAATGAAATGCAACACAAGGGTATATGTAGCAATGTAATGTATCCAAGTGAACAATTCTTCCTTCACACATCTCCTTGCAACATCAAACAAGTAATTTGTGGAACACATTGTCAGAACTGTAGTTGATGACATATATTAAAGTGAACAGATTAATGATTGCATGTTGATAGCAACCGTGACAATAGTTAATTGTTTAACAACACAATGGTATCACAAAATGTGATAAAATATCTATTCAGACAATCCTTTGTAAAAATATCATGTCAATGGATTCAAACCTTGTATCAGGTATACTTCATCTATAATCACACAGCTCTTTCACCTTATGCCACAAAGAAAGTGAACTGTCACTGTTTTCTTCCCTGAGTACTATCCAGAGTGCTGACAGCTGCACAATGCTGACTGTTTGGTTTGCACTGCCCGACAGCCTAAACTAAATTTTTCACCTTTTTCGTTAAGCTGTGAAATTTATCTTCATGCTGCCAAGTGACACACAAACGATACAAGAAAAAATATAAAGCATTGTAGATAACTTAATTTACATGTTAAACCATATGTGTTATTTTGCAACAGGAAGCTGTATGGATATGAACCCTCAAACAAGGGTTTTGAAAGCAATCATTGCAGTGTACTTCCCAGACTTGCCACAAACAAGGACTTATATTTGCAAGATGATAAAGAGTTTAGATGTAATGATAATGTGACTTTGTATCAAGTCACATTAAAAGTGCAACAGAAACAAGTTATGAAAGTTGCCTTTTCACATTTGAATGTGAATGTGCGCATGACTGAGATATTACAAACAGTTAGCATAGGCATGTATTCACAATATTAAGCAAAGACTGCAATTATTGCATGTGTATTCCTTTCTTTCTCTTTTGTGCATCCTTTGATTAGCTTTCCTTTCATAAAACCTCTGTTTTCATGAAATATGCTATAAAAACCTTTTTTACTGATGGCCAGTAACTCCGGTCATTTAAACTAGCATTTGAATGCTAGGATTGTCATTCTTCTAGATAGTCAATATACTTGCAGCCTATTTTTAAGTCTCTTTTTCCTGACACACCCTTAATAGGTGTATAGCAAATACTGGAGAAATTAAAGGTGATTGCTCCTGCGGTCAGGGTAATTAAAGATATGTGTAAACCATTAAATGGAAACACTTCTCAGTGCTAGTCCTTGCATTGCTGCATTGCTTGGGTGTGTGCATGTAACTGTGTAAGTCCTTACAACATGTTTACACCTCTACGCTTAGTGCAGTTTTTGGTATTCAAGAATGTTAATAATTTAATACCCCTTGTGCATAATCACTTTCCTCACAGGGCTGACTCTGCGCTATATATAAAGGTAATGGTGCAGCTAATGCTCTTGTATTCTACCTGGGAGGGTGTTTTGAAACACATAGCTCCATAATGCTAGTAAAACAAGACATTGTGAGATTTACCTATTTTTACAGTGCTGTATTGTCAAGGTATACTGTTATTTCTTAGTAGTAGTGCTTTTAGCTTAACATCAAAAAGTGAAGTAAATTGACCACCAAAAAAGATTTGTATAATTTTATATTTATTTATTTTTTTCCCTTCCTTTTTCCCATAGCCATGTCTGGATTTCTACAATCATGCTACAAAAATGCAACATGAATAATTTAGTATTATTATTTTATTTTGTTTGTCATGTTTTCACAATAATTTTACGATTATTGCATTGTAAGAATGTAGTAAGGTCTGGTGTTTTATCTGTGTCATCAGAAAAAGAAAAACATGTTATTATTGTATTTCTGCTGGAGTGAACTCCACAGAGGTGGATATGACAGTTGTAACATTTCGGTGTTACTTTTGTAATGCTGTATTTATATTGTTAATGCAGCAATGTATTACAAGTTTTACATCTGTATTATTTCCAGCAGAGAAGTATTATAAGATCTGTGCTGATATTTGATTTTAAATATACTTTTTTGTGGGGGGGGGGTTGGAAGGGAATGGGGGGGGTTTGTTGAAGAAATGGTTGATGGTGATTGGGCAGGGTTCTTGGGGGTGAGTGGTGGGGGATTGGGGTTGCTTGGGAGGGTTGGGGCGATTGGGTGGATTGGGGTCCTAACGTGTGTAATCAAGAGAGAGCGCTTAACTCATAAAAATTGTTTCTGTGCATGTTGGTTGCTTACAGTCACACAGAAATGAGATCACAGCCATCATACATGTTCATTTTATATATTTATGTATGTAATTATGTGTGTCTGTTTTCTGTATCTACTCATACAGGGATACTGCACCCAATACGACATCTGTACCCTGTAAAACACCTTATAATGATGATGCAGAAAAGGAGGTAATTATCCAAGTTGTATATTATATGATCTTTTCTGTTAGGGAGAGTTAAAGATGACCAGTCTAGTAGAGACAGGATATGACAGCAGATGGTCAATGACCTTAATGCAGTTTTAGGCCCTGGGAGATCCTAGTCCCAGAAAATCACCGGGCAACTGACATAACCTCTACTCAGTGTAGGGTTGCTGCAGTTGCTATGAAGTTATGGGTTGTGGTCCTGTTACTGAACTACCACTAATAAAAACTGAGATGTTCCTCTCCACTCTCAGAGATCAAGATAGCTCATCAGAGGATTCCACCAGAAAACAAAAAACACAAAACTCTCTAACCAAATACAAACAACTTCAAAATTTAGTTAAAAAACATATTGCCTCAGACCACAAATCATTATACACTAAACTACAAAATAACCACAAATCCAACCTGAAGAATTTTTGGAGTAACATCACTAGCCTCCTTACCCCCAGCAGAAAAAAACAACCCCTACCCTGATCTTAATGCTCCAGACTATACCATAGCCACCAACTTTAACTCATCCTTCACTGATACAATAGCTAAGTTAACCACATCCTTCCCTAAAAATTCTTCAATTCCATCTACATCTCCATCCTCTAACTCCCCTCCCTCTGCCACCACCACTACCCATCCCCCCTTCTCTCTAAAACACATCCCTCTTAGCACTATAAAAAACTTCTCAGTAAATTAAAACCATGTTCTAATGCCCCTGACAACTTACCTTCCAACTTTCTCAAGACAGATGCTGAGGGCATAGCCCTTCCCATCTGTATATTAATTAACCACTCTATCCAAGAATCCTATGTAACTCTGCTCTGGAAAAAGGCCTTCATCATCCCCTTACATAAAGGAATGAACAACACTGATACCTCTAACTTTTTCACAATAGCCATCCTGTCCCCTATCTCAAAAATACTTGAAAATTTTATTCATCAGCAGCTCTTACCTTACCTTTTAGACAATCATCTCCTCACCCCTACAAAACATAGTTTTAGACCCAACCACAGTACCACCACTGATCTCCTATCATTCCTTGAGAACATCAACCATGCCCGTGACTGAAGAAACATTGTATCTTCCCTTTTCTTAGACCTATCCAAGGCTTTCAACACCATATACCATACACTTCTACTGTCTAAATTCTCTCACCTCAATATTTCCTCCACAACTCTCAATTGGTTTTCTAGTTACCTCTCAAATAGGCAACAGGCTATTAAATGGAATAACTGTACCTCCTTCTATGAAGACACCCCCACTGGCATCCCCCAAGGCTCCAGACTAGGTCCTTTACTCTTCAATATCTTCATAAATGACTTCCATCTTTGCATCCCAAAAGCTAAACTCATCCAATACGCTGATGACTACTGTCATTTGCTCTGCCAAATCTCTTCCCACACTCTTACAAGAAACTCAAGCCACCTTTAATAGCACTGAGGTTTGGATGCTAAACAATCACCTAGCTCTCAATGCAGCCAAAACCAAAATCATGCTATTCACCCCAACTAAAAACACCAAAAGAGACAAAAAAACGTTCTCTATAATAAACCGTAATAAGACTAGGATCAATATAGTCATCTTCAGACTAACATTAAGAAAACTTGCCTGAAACTCAGTATACTTTACTGCCACAATCGCTATCTAACCTCCTCAACACAACTTACCCTATCTACTACTTACCTCCTCCCCTGTCTCATGTACGGAGCTCCTATCCTTACCAACCTACAAGCCACCCTTAAATCTAAACTGTCATCCTACTACAATAAAATCTGTAAGTTTGCTACAAGCACCAAATCTTCCTCTCACCACGGTAACTCCTTACACTCCCTAAACTGTCTAGAGCTTCCCAACTTCCTCTCTTATATTAAACTCTGTCCATAAACTCATTTACAAACCTTCTCAATGCCCATCTCTCTCTTCCACCCTAATCATGCACCTTCCTGACTGATCCCTTAGGTCTAACAATCAGAACTTACTTGAAGTGTACAAGCCATTGTGCACCCCAGACCAGTCTCTCCTATCTTTTTCCCTTGCACCGAAATGGAATTCTCTTCCCCCTCATATTTGAGCTGCCCAGAACCTCTCAACTTTTAAGACCTTACTCCACTCTTATCTCTCTTCTAAATGGGAGTCCTCTTGTTCCCACCTCTCCTAACTTCTATACCATACTTGCATTGCCATGGTAACATGCCAGCACTATAGGCTATCTACCACACAGTAATCCAATTGCTTAGCAGACCAGAAATCTACAACATTGACATGCCACACAGTCCTATTATGATATGCCACACAGTCCTGTTATTTTCTATCTTGTAAAATTGTTTGTAATAACTTCTGCTGATTGTTATCTTCACAATTGTCCAGTATTAATATTGATAATTGATAGGATCTATGATGCTATTATTTCTGTATGTTTGCAATAATTTCTGCTGAATGTTTTTTTCATTATTACCCTGTATTAACCTTGATGTGATTTATGCTGCTATTATTTGTTCTGATTTATGCTGCTATTGTTTGATGTGATTTATGCTGCTATTATTTAATGTGATTTATGCTGCTATTATTTCTGTATATATGTACTTGGAGCTTTTCTCCCTGGGCCTCCATTGAAAAAGGCCTCATTCTGGCCCAATGGACTTTCCCCGGTTAACAAACTGCAAATAAAATAAAAAATAAATAAACTTCACATTGGGGCAGATGTGGACAACAGAACCCAAAGGTCATAATATGACCTTCCAGGCATTCAAAAAACAAAAATTGACATTGGTATCTCTTTATATTCATATATCTCATTGTCTTATTTGTATGTATATATATATATATATATATATATATATATATATATATATATATATATATATATACACACACACACACACACACACACACACACACACACACACACACATAAATGTATATGGTTTACTATCAAAATGTGGAATGGCATGTAAGTGAAACTGGGATGGTCGAATGCATGTTTTCCATTTTCTGTAATGCTGATCCGGAAATGTTTGAAACCATGGTAGCATGCATTCGCTAACAAAAGTTTGACATTCTGATAACACTTTGTACTACAGTGGGGATCGGGAAATTTACATTTTCCTCACTGTAGTCCGATCTTGGAGCTGGTATGTATTATATGCCGGGGAAAAGGGTGCAGCCCTTCACATGGGTGATGCAGGGGGGCCTGCCCCCCCTGCAAAACTGTAAAAACCTGTGCTGTAGAGATACAATTCCTGGCTGAGGGTCTGATGTTACCTCCTGACATTTCGAATAAGGTCGAATAAGGTCGAGTGCAGATGTCGAGGTGATGATTTCCGACAGTCTGTAAAAATTATATTACGAAACTAGAAATGTCAGTTCAAGCAATTGAATAGATTTTGTTGTGAGATTCAACATTTCGATTGTAAACATATCTATCTATCTATCTATATATATATATATATATATATATATATATATATATATATATATATTTATTTATATATATATATATATATATATATATATATATATATATATATATAGATAGACAGATATATAGATTTTATATATATATATATATATATATATATATATATATATATATAGATAGATTTTATATATATATATATATATATATATATAGATATATATATAGATATATATATATATAGATATAGATATAAAACATCAGTACATCAATAACTGTGTGAGTCAGACTGCAGTCATACAGAAAGAGTGCAATTTGCTTTGGGTTGGGGGACAGCCAAATTTTCACTAACTCTTTTTTATGAGAACCTTTTTAATATGCACTTGTGAAGAAGGCTCTTCTATTTTACTTGTTTACTTGCATTGTGATACTTAGCAAACTTTTTTCCATTCCATTCCTGTCATACAGGTACTTCTGTGTTGCATTCTGCCAGCTCACTGGTAAGTGCATATTTTTGTTTATTGCAAATACAGCATTTAATGCAGATTCAAGTCTATATAACTGTAAAGTTTTTGTAGCTTTAGTATCGGTTATGAAGTTAAACATACCTCAGTAATAAGAAAAATATGTGATGAATTTTATTCTCCCTGTTTCTGTTTGTTGTGTTCTTTGCTTGTTATCACAGATGATCCTGAGAGTAGCACTGTGGAACTCCTATGACCTGATTTCAGAGTATCACTAGTCTCTGATGATGATAGTGGTGATGGAGAGGCACAGTGTGGAGGTGCAGAGGGTCAGTCTGACACAAAAGTTGTGACTACTCATCCCCTGCCTGTGTTTCAGACATAATCAGTATGCCTATGCATACCCAGGACACAGAGACTTCTGACATAGGACAGATTGAGACAGTTGATCAGACTAATGTTGCTACTCTGGTTGCAGAGCTGATTGTCTCTCCTGGTAGCCATAGTGAAGGCATGGTGCCACATGGGAGGGTTGGTAGGGGTGCACAGAAGAAGCTTGCTGTCCACTCTCCTCCTGAAGTTGGTGTGTCATTAGGTGCTACCAGATGTATGAGTAGGGCCATAGTGGAGGTGCAGATACATTCCTCCTAGGCCTCGTAAGAGGTTGCATGACATTCAGTACTCAAACTTTCTGATGAGAGTGACTCATTTAACTATGTTGGCATCTCTTTTGACGCGATGAACGACACTTGAATTGGAATGTTTCTGTGATAAAACATCTGTTGGGGACGGTATTCATCCACGTAGCCACAGACATGCTCCATCTTCTGAGGTTAGTAGATGTGGCCAGATTTGAGATTTGAAAAAATAAATTGTTTTTTTTTTTTTTTTACATGGAGACCTTGATATGGCCAACATTTATTTACTGTAGGTCCTTCAGGTTTGTGCCTTTTTATATTTTTGTTGGTTTACTTGCACACACTCACTTCTTTGATTTCGGCCTTGCCCTCCTAATCCCCAACCCACACATAAATGGTGCCTGTGCCCTGCCTTTTCCACATCTTTGTGACTTAGGGTTGCATATAAGTCTGATACATGCAGTGGATAGCTGATTCTTGCTTATTCACAAGATTCCATTTATCAATATGTATTGCATAACTTATGCTGTTGATTTCTTGGTACTACTAATCTGTGACTAGTTTACTCTATATTGTTGTATAGAATTGTATTTTAATTAGTATTGTCGGTATAGCATTGGAAGCATGAGCTTCTTCCCGTCTGCTTTTTGGTGTAGTCATGCGAATGAGGGCATAATTGATCAGCTCCTTGTTTTGTGGGCGGTGGTCATTTGAAATGCTTGATGCAAACTACTGCTTCTAACATATATTTGTTCTGTTGCAAATGGCTTACAGAGGAGGTATCAGTGACATAACTGGATACATCAGACTAAAGGATCAGCTTATATCCATACACATATTTCCTTAAGAGAGTAATCAGTAATATACATTTTTTTCTTTAACAGGTTTTACACTTAACTTGGTCATTACTGCAGCTAACAACATTTGGGTGTGTTTTTTGTCTGATGCTATCAGAACACAACCATTACATGGTTAAATAAAGGTGGTGTTGTTGGACAGGTATCGGTTGTCCTATGTGTATGTGCTTGGGATCTTAGACTTTGAGCTAGGTAGTGATGGTATGTGCTGTCCTTTGCCTCCTAGCCAGAGCCAGAGCATACTGTGCATTTCTCTGTCTACCAGTACCATTTGCAGCTGGTGGTTCCCCCTCAGACTCCTCATTTTTACCTACTGCTGCTATTGCTGCTACTGCTGGCCCTGCCTGTGGTCCTTGAATCTGTGGTCCTGCTCCTTGTTGTCCTTGTTAAAACTGTTTCCTGAAAATGATATTATGTAACATGACACAGACAAGTATTTCAGCAGAGGTGCCTGGGTCATACTGCAGTGCACTTCCTGATGTGTTTAGACACCATAACATTGATTTAAGCAAACCAAACACACATTCTATTATATTCCTAGTTTGAGGTGGGCCTCATTGTATCCTTGCTTAGTTTGATTGTGTGAGTTTCTCATGGGTATCATGAGTCAGGCATCAAGTGTGTAACCTGCATTCCCCACTAGATGTCCTTGAGGGATGTCACCCCTAGAAAACCTGGTGTACAACTTATAAGTGTGTCACATGTGTGAGTCATGGAAACTGCCTGGGTTACCTGCACAGATATTGTAGATGATCCCTTGGGCATTATGTACAACCTGATAGCTAACAGAGTGGAAACCTTTTTGTTGATATACCTCTTTCCCTGCTCACTGGCTGGGGCTTTTATTTCTGAGTGTGTAATCTATGGCCCCCAAAACTTCAAGGAAATATGCTACTGCATAAAATCTTTGTATGGTTTTTGCTCTCTCTCTCATAGTGTTAATGGGAAACAGGTATGTTCCCATGCAAGTGGTAGCATTGCATTTAAAAACTGAAGTAATATTCTAGAGGCTGATGCTTGTGCCACCCTTAATATATCCCTTGTGGGTCTCTGTAAAGTACCAGTAGCTAGTATATGTAATGCTAAACATATCTTTGTTTCCACTAGGATGGGTCCTCCATGATTTTTCTGTGGCCTGAAGTGCAGGTGGCAGAGTTTCCTTGTCCTCCTTGTATTGTCAACAGTTTCTATTTCATGCAATTCATGATAAGTTAAATGGGATCTAAACACCCTTCTTTTTCTTGCCTGTAGTCTGACAGTAGCAGCAGCACCCTGATTTAAAGCTGTGGTACATACAGCATAATAATAACAGCAGCATCCCCCTAACATGTTTTCTTATTTTCTAAGTGCAATTGTACCTCTATTCTAAAAGGTTTGGGTGTACATGACAAACACCTACACCAAGTGCACACGATTTTTTATGATTTCCTGAATAGCTCTGCCATATTGGATTGGTTAATTAGCATGTATTCAGCTATTTATGCTTTCATTAGCATATTCTGCCATTTTCAATTGTTTGGCAGTGGAAGAAATACTAATGATTATAACTGAATGGCAAGCACAAAGGCTGTAAAATAACTAATAATAATAATAGCAAGAAAATGATAGTAAATGTGTTACTTTTACAAATCAAGAGTTTACCCTCCAACAGCCTCAACAGTAGGATTCAAAGGCATGGATAGGGTTTGCCTTCCAGCCTAACTTAGTCAAACTAGATAAATAAATAACTAAAATAGGATTAGGATTCTGCACCAGGTTAATAGGGGTCTATGTCTGGCTACCAAATACTAGAAACCTTGAACCACAAAACAACGAAAGTAAATCAGTGAAAGGGACAATTATCAAACAACACCGATATTGAAAAAAATACATTGAATGGCCATAGTCAGCCAACATTGCACACACAACTTACCAAGATGGGGGGACTGCACCCTCCACACACCCCTAACTATATATTATACCATGATCCCCCCAAAACGTGCATGCTGATTGGCCAGCGTGCCCGTTGTAAATCGAGTTATACTAATGGAAAAAGGTCCGGTCGCCCGGACTTTTTTCCATTAGTATAACTTCGTTTTAACACTGTCTAAGCTATGTTAAATGGGTTTAACATAGCGAGACAAGCTTTAAAATAAGCAACGGAGATCTCCGCTTATTTTAGCTGTCTCGCTATGTTAAACCCATTTTAACATAGCGAGACAATGTTTAAAGCAGCGGAGAAGAAGATCTCCGTTGCTTTTTAGTGTCTCGCTATGTTAAATGAGTTTAACATGGCGAGACAGTTTTAAAATAAGCAACGGAGATGTCCGCTTATTTTAACTGCCTCGCTATGTTAAACTCATTTAACATAGCGAGACATAAAAAGCAACGGAGATCTTGCTTTCTCCGTTGCTTTTGCTCCACAGCTCTGATGTACCGCGCAGGCGCCAGTACATCAGAACCGCCGGATGCCAGACATCTGCGGAAGGGCAGTAAACAGGCATTATACTATGCCATTATTTAAGAAAAGTAATAGTTTCTTTTCTTAAATAATGTCATGGTATAATAGCAATAACCACTTCTGGGTGTAATGAATTACCCACGGTTGGCTTTGTTTGGTCCTCGGGCTTCGCCCTCGGGACCAAACCACGCCAACCGTGGGTAAATTTAGCATTACCCACACCCAGGCGTGGGTTATTGCTATAACTATATATACCAACTCCTAGAGCATACTAAAATGGGGAATAGGGCAAATTTAAAATGTTTGCCCTTCACTTACCTTGTGCATCATGTTACTTCCTGGTTATAAACTATGACCATTCAATGTATTTTTTTTTCAAAGTTGCCATTGTTTGATAATTGTCCCTTTCACTGTTTTACATTTGTTATTTTGTGGTTTAAGATTTTTAGCATTTGGTAGGTGAACACGTACCCGGTTTATAATGAATGATATGGAGCTGTTGTTCTATAACTAGTATCCATAAGCTGATTTGCATTACATTTAATCCCTAACACCTGCTTTTCTTGTACACAAGTATGAGGAAATCACATCTTTACAATGCAAATTGCAGAACATCTGGGTTAGTATATCTGGCAACCTGTACCAAATGCAATTCCTATTATGTAGGCAAAACTGAGAGATGTCTCCGCAACAGGATCTATGACCACTATTATTGCATCAGAAAGGGAGATGAAAAAAAATGCCTTGTGCAAACATTTGAAGGACAGCAAGACTTGCGATAGATTTTTATTTGGTATTTTAGAAATTGTCCATGTCAACATTAGGGGGGGCAACTTAAAGAAAAAAATAGGCGAAAGAGAGGTATGGTGGCAAATTAAACTAAATGCGACTGTCTCTCCAGGTTTAAACGATTACATATCTATAAAACCTATGTTGGATGACAGGAGAATATAGTTGCATTCAAAAGTAAAAAAGTTCACTACTCTCTATAGTTCATACAGCATATTTTAATATGCACTATTTACATTTTACATTTTATATCTTAACATCTGGTAATTATATTTGGCAACTTGTACCTTGCATATTTATACCTTGTATTTTGTATTTTGCATATCATGTATTTTGCACAAAGCACGATGCACTTTACATTGCACATCTTGGTATTCCATATCCTTGTGCTATACTTTCGCACTTTACATCCCTCAGGGTGCATAATAGCAGATTTCAGCATTTACCATTCAGGATTACAATTTTAATTGTTGTGGTCTTTATAGCCACAAGTTGATTTTATTGTGGTAACATCTGTTTCACAAATGTTCTGTCGAATTGTTTTTATATTATTATTACACTATTAGGATTTTAAATATTGTCATGTAGAAATAATTCATATCAACATTCTTATAACATTGCTTAATAGTCTTCAAGTATGTATATATCAGTCAGCATTGAGTGGTAGCAGGTTAAGGGTTAAAATATTTGCAGCCAATTGATTTTAATTACTTTATTGGAAGCATGTGTAAGAGTATATAAGTCACATTTTATTGTAGCAAAGTGTTCTGATGAAGTCTATTATTTTTAGATGAAAGCGCTCAACTTGTTTTTTTAATCGTTGTTTATTAAAAGTACATTCTGCTACCTGGTGGACTGGTGAACATTTTTACAGTGACTTAGCCGTCACCAACTGTCACATATTGCCTTACTGGAACTGGATTATTTTCAGAGCTTGTTTGTGTTGTGGTTTCTGGTTCCTTTTCTTTTCATTTTATACAATGTGGTTATGTTAAACCAAAATTATGGTGGGAATTCAGTAGAGCTTACACAATTTTTGTTGTGTATGCATCATGGCACAATGCGTACATGAGCGGGGACTATTTTAGATTCAGTAAGCATTACTTAGCTGTGCAGAAGCATGCGCAAACAGTGAAAGTTCTGTGGAATGTAAATTACCTCATAAGCAGTTGAATCTTATGTAAATGACCTAGGTGGAGTGAACCAACAAGCAGAAAGGTGTCTGTGTAGACTCATTTTCATTGTCCGTAATGTATGTTCAGAATTTTTCCACGTACAGGAGTCTACATGGAGAGAAGGGGATGTAAAAGTCCACAGATAAGGACATAACTCCCCAGAAAATGTCAGATCACCAACATACATGTGAAAAAGTACATTGTGTATGTCTGAAAAAAGAAGGAACTACATAAAATAAAGAATTTATTTTGTTGATAATTTCAGCATGTTTGCACTTTGCACAACAGTGAGCAAACATGCTTAACAGAAATTAAAAAAATGACTATTCTAATATGGTTTTCACAAATATACTATAGGAGCTTGTGTTGGGTCTGTACAATGGTGTATATGTGCTGTCACTAAGCTCAGACAGCTATGAACCTTGAAGTATCTAGGCTGTCAGCATGGATATGTATGCAAATGAGGTGGAATTCCTGAATTGCTAAAAGGAGCAACCGTGTCCACAAAAAAAAAAAAAAAAAAAAAGTTGTCTTAAGGTTGTATCTTCTGGTATTTAGGCCCTAACTTTGAGAGGGTTTCTGTCTATACACACTGAGCAGAGTGGAGGAGAGGTGTTGACTACAACTCTTAGCTGAGATATATAAGTATCCTGTTTTTTTCGATTATTTATACTGATTATTGTTTCTAGCAATTTATATATAGCACTTTTTATTGCCTGCTGCATAGTTTTTGAGTGTATTTTATTGCTATTAACTAATCTGCACAGGTAACTGATTTGTTTGCAGTTAAAAGCATTCTGTAGAGTCTCATTGCTCATTTATCTGTTTAAAAACTTTCATTTGTGGCTTTCTGTAGTGCTTACTGCCTGTATGCTAATAGCTTTAGCATTGTCCCCACCCTCCCTTCCTGTTGGTGTCTTGCTGTTATACTTGGTGGCTTTGCAGTTGCCCGGCCCTACTGTAAATCTGATCTGGGGCACTCCTTCCAGTCTTGTGTCATTAGCTCATTCTACCTAATACAGAGAGAACATTTGATAAGGCCTTCTGTTTCTCCTTTTTCCCTTTCAAAAAAAAAAAATTGCCTGAATCTCCTTGTGTTCTGACTGTGCTTCTCAAACATTTTGGAAATATAGAGTATATTTTAGAGCATTTATTATAACTGTAATTGCCTTAATACTGCTACAACTCAAGTGCTCTAGGTTGCACTGCATCTGAAGTGTTTGTGTGTTTTAGCTGCTTTTCTGTATATATAGACTTCAATGTATATGAAGACTAGCTACTTATTCTGCTGTGTTACTGCCTCTTAAATCGTTTTTCAGTTGTGCACTTGCCTTGCTTCATTTAAAAAGTTTAAAATTGGTAATTTTGCAGAGTTTTAATTGCATTTACTGTTTTGGACAACACACTCAAGTGTGTTAGCCTTTTCTGTGTTTATTTACTGTATTATTGCATTGTTTATCCTGTTTCAACAAAAAAAATACTATATTGTTTTGCTCGTTTCCCACCTTTTCTAGCCAGTCCATATCCCTGGCTTTGCTTGTCTCAGGACTTTATTTTCTGTGCTCAGAGCTATCCAGACCTTGCTGTGGTAGAGGGAAGTCCTACTCCTACTGCTTACCATTGGGACTAGTGAGCATTGCACTGCCTATCTAATACTAGAGAAGTGGTTTCCAGCTCTGAAATTGTAATTTTATTAGCCTTTTTGGGCTGATTTCTATCCCTTTCAACATTCTGGCTTAAAAATGTGTGTGTTTGCACATTTTTCACATCGTGCAGCACTGTGAGGCTACAGTTAAACTATTCCAGGTGCCAGAAAGTCTGCTCTTCAAATGTTCCCTTAGAACTAGCTGGTTTCTCAGTAGTAGCACTAAAATCTGAACTCCTGCGACTAGCACTTGCTCTAGAACCTGCTGGAAAGCACTAGGAAGCCTGAAACTGATACAAGCTCTAAGCTCACCTTGTCAATAGGGAGAAATCATAGGCACTAAACAGCCTATAATTGCAAAGTACCTTGCAAAGGTAAGGGAAAACAGCTCTTAAACTTTACAAAAAAGCACCTAAACAGGCATGTCCAAGGGTCAGCTTTCGGTGATTTCTCCTGTCCACCTTGTGAATCTGGGCATACTGGGGCAATGCAGCAACTGCCTCATGTACACAGACAATCCTCTCCTCCTACCACCCAACACTACAACCTACGAGAGATGCACTTACATAGCCAAACTGGAAGCAAAGCTCTCTCCAGCCAAGATTGTGCTAGACAGTCAAGAGGAGAAGGTTCACACCTGCATTACACCTCAAGCAACTCATAGCCCTTCCAAACCCACACCATCAGCACCCACACATAGCAACACTAAACCCACATATGCAGAGGTCCTTAACATTAACCTGCACAGTCAACAAGGACCTTCAAAGCTGAAACGCAAACAGACACCAGTCACAACCAAAGTGACACATAGCTCACAACACCAGGGTGCCACCCAACAACAGCCCTTAAGGCAAGACAATGTACCCAACACTTTAGTCATAGGTGACTCTATAGTCAGGCACACTGATGTCTCACTCACCAGGCTGAACAAGGAGAAAATTACAGTCAACTGCCTGTCGGGTGCCAGGATCCACCACATAATGCATGCACTGAAGTCACTCCACAACAAGTACAAATACGACGCTGTCATTGTCCATGCTGGAGTGAATGACTTGAGACGTACCTCCCTGGACTACATGAAAAGAGACATGGAAGAGCTCTTGGATCTTGTGACCCAGGCAGGTATGACCCTAGCCCTGAGTAGCATTCTGCCTTTGTCCAGAATGTTACCACAGTATAAGGACAAAATGATTGACTTCAACAATTGGCTATGCTTCTGGTGTCATCCAAAGGGGATCCAGTATTTGTCTGCCTGGGATGACATGATTGACAAACCACGATGCTTTGCCAGAGATGGTCTACACCTGTCACCACTGAGATTCAGGTTACTGGCTAAAGCTCTTGCCACCCCTATAGTGCCTTTTTTAGGCAAGGTTCAAAGGATAAAACCACCACCGTAACAGATACAAGCATGCAAAATCTGAAGGTAATGTTACTCAATGCTAGAAGTCTAAACCTCAAAATGCACTCTCTCGAGGCACTCCTAAAAATGGAGAAAATTGATATCTGTGCAGTAACTGAGACCTGGTTCAAGGCTCCAGAGAACACCCCTGCAATACCAGGCTACTATTCTTACCACACTTTTCAGCCACAAAACCAAGACTGAAACACTAAAGGTGGAGAAGTGTCCATATTCCCCAAGGATATTCACAGCTCCAGGCTAGTTGCCCAACACAATGCATCAGAAATTCTCCAGGTGCAACTAACACTAGGTAAGACTGCAATCCAAATTGTAGCTTGCTACAGATCCCCCACTATGCCCCAAGATTCTCACTACACCTTTCTAAACATACTGGAAAATATTAAGATACAACCAAACACCATAATACTGGGTTCATAGGTTCATAGGTTCAAAGGTTTATACTAGGCTATCTGCCCTAAGGTATCTATAAGCCTAGCCCAAATCTTTGTGGCTTACGCCACCCCTTATATGAAAAAATACTGTGCCCATTAGTTTGTTGTGCCTCTGTCCAGCAGTAACACAGAGATGATTCTCGGGGTAAACCTACGATCTCCCATCCACAGGTCAAGATTTCTCTTGAACAGAGCCAGTGAGGTGCTCTGCCTCACATGGACCGGGATTTTATTCCACAGCATAGGGAGTCTCTGAGTGATAAATCTATCCCTCCAGCACATCCTATTTATATCCATGCTAAGGTTTAAGTCACTTGCTCTAGTGGTTTTGGTGGATTTGGATTTTTTGAGGTGGAGCATGTCCATTAATTCCGGGTTGGACATGGCCTTGTATGTCAGGCACATGTCACCTCTGAGCAGATGGTATGCAACTGAATAGAGCTGGAGTTTCTTCAATCTGGCAGCATATGACAGATTTTAGAGTCCCTTTATCCTTTTGGTGAGGAACTTTTGGGGTCTCTCCAATTGCTGCAGATGTCGGGTGAGATACATCCCAGAATGGGGCATTGTACTCGATCATTGGTCTGATAAGTGAAGAGTACAGGGAACAATGACCTCACTAGATCTGGATGTGAATCCCTTCATGATCAGGTGGGCAATGTAGAAGGTCTTTCTAACCACTTTAGCAACGTGAGTGTCAAAAGAAAGGCCACTGTCAACCTGGGTCCCCAGGTCCCTGATAACCTCTTCTGTGCTTAGTGGATTGCCACCTATATGGTAGCTTGGGGTTACATTGTTTTTCCCGAAGGGTATGACTATACATTTTTTGGCGTTTAACTTCAGGCCATGGCTCTGGCACCAGCTATCTGTTTCCATGAGTCCCTTCTGAAGGATATCCATGTCCGATGCACTTTCCACTATGGCGCCCAGTTTGCAGTCATCTGCAAACTTTGTCAGCCAAAGTCCTCCCATGTTGGCCTGTACTTCTGAGAAGTAGATGCCGAACAATAGGGCCCAAGGACCGAGCCCTGTGGGACACCACTTGTGACCGGCTTGGAGTCTGACATAGCGCCAGCAACTCTAACCCTGTGGGTTCTGTCCTTAAGCCAGTTTGCAACCCATCTTGTGACATATGGGTTTACATTTAAGCTGGTAAGTTTTTCTACAATACCCGAGTGGGGTATTGTGTCAAGCCTTTGCAAGGTCAAGGTAGGCTGTATGGACTGCCTTTCCTCATCAATGGCCTTATTGACTGTTTCAAGAAGTCACCAAGTTCAAAAGGCATGATCTGCCCTCACGAAGCCAAACTGGGTCGGGTCCAATGTCTGCAAGTCCCCTATATCTTTGTTTATGAGCTCCATTATGATCCTCTCCAAAGCTTTGCAGACTAGACTTGTTAAGCTTATGGGACCAGGGTCCAGAGAGGTACCGCCTTTGTGGAGTGGGACCACAGTTGCTGTACCCCACTCCTTGGGCACGTATCCTGTGGTAAGGCTGAGATTAAACAGCTGCCTTATGGGGTTTAATTCCTCATTTAGCTCGTGTAGTACACAGCCGGGACACCATCCGGTCCCATTGATGCTGTGTTTTAGCTTTAGAGAGAGCAGCTTTCACCATTTGAGATGTCTGGGAGGCTACACTGCTGGGATAGTTATCTCTCCTTTAGGGGAGAGGGGTGAAGTTTGCACTGAACCTGTCTGCCAGTATGTTGGCAATGTCTGTGGGTTCAGTGATTTTTGTATAATTTTGGACTAATTCTGAGCATATCTGGGAGTTTCCACCCAGGTTCCTAACATAGCTGAAAAAGGCCTTATGATTGTCCTTGAATCCATGGCAATTTTTCTCTCAAAATTGGCCTTAGTTGATTTTATGAGTGCTCGATTTTTTACTAATAATGATCAGGGTGACTTCCTTTATGGATTTTGTTCTATCATGTAATAGCTTTCTCCTCTTATTGTAAAGTTTGTTAATGACTGGGGTCCACCAGACTGGACGTTTGCCCTTCGTGGAAAGAGTCTTGGTTTTATTTGGGATTGCCTGATCCATGCAGTCCTGGAGGTGTTCATAGAAGGCATTTGTAAGGGCTTCCGCAGCTTGGTTTGTGGTTTCCACTGGCTCAGAGGCCTTGAAGGATACCACACCAGTCTTGAGTAGTGTGAAGTTTGCTTTAGAGAAGTTCTTCACTGTGGTCTTTTTTGTTTGGGGTGGGGCGGATGTGGATTTCCAGTGAGATTAGTTTATGATCAGATCTCACCAATGAGGGCTATACTTCCGGTGTGGAGCATTTTGTCCCCATGTTTGTGATAATGAGATCTAGTATATTTCTCTCTCGTGGGAACAGTGACTAGCTGTTCTATGGCATTTGAATTTATGAACTCCAGGAACCGTTGGGCTAGAAAGTTAGGGCTTGAGTAATGTTCCCAGTCTATATTCGGGTAGTTGAAGTCACCCAATATGATGGTGTTTGGAGATACATTTATACCCTCCAGTGTCATCAGGAAGGCTGTGTGGGGTTCCTGACTTTGAGAGGGTGGCCTGTAGCATGCTACAATTTGTAGAGCAGTTTTGCCTATTGTTAGTTGCACCTGGATGGTTTCCGAAGCTTCATGCGTTGCCACCAACCTGGAGGTGTGGGTATTCTTTATGAATATGGATACACCCCCTCCTTTTGTGGTGTGGTCAGGTTTTGGGGCCGGAACGCATGATATGAGGTAAAACCTAATAGTACTGGGGTGATTTCAACTACCCTGCCATTAATTGGGAAAACTACTCGGGTACCAAATCCTTTTCCCAATGGTTCTTGGAATTCATAAATTCCAATGCCCTGGATCAACTAATCCATTGTCCCACCAGGGGCTCCAATAACCTAGACCTGGTCATTACTAACATGGGAGATAGATGCTCCACACCAGTGGTCACCCCCTCATTGGTCAGGTCTGACCATAAGCAAATCACCCTTGACATCCACATACCCTCCCCCAATCCCCAGTAAGGAATCCTCCTTAAAAAACTTCTCCAAAGCCAACTTCATGCTACTGAAGTCAGAAGTGACAAACTTCACAACACCCATGCAGATGGGATCTGGAAGTTCGACTGCAGAATCCTACATTAAGGCACTGTACGAGCACATCCACTCGTGCATGAATAGTGCCATCCCAAATAGATCCAAGATGCTCTTCTCCAAAAAAAGGAAGCCAATCTGGTGGTCCCCTGCTATAAGCAAACTATACAACAGAAGGAAGAAACTGTTGCAGAAAAGAGGAAAATCCCACGATGCAAAAAACTCCCTCACCAGCCTCAGTAAGAAGCTGAGATCCCTCATAAAATCCTCAAAAGCTAGTTATGAAAATAAAATTGCCAAAGATTCCAAAGGCAACCACAAGGCATTCTATAGTTATGTCAAGAATCTAAATGGCAGTGCTCAGATATGCTCTGAGCTACAACAGAATGGCATTAAATATACTTATCCCAAGGATATTGCCAATATCCTGGCAGATAGATTTAGTGCCAACTTCACCCCCCTCTCACCCCCTAAAGGGCCCATCTCAATACCAAAAGATTGCCAAATTCCCATAATCACGGCCACACAGGTAGAAACCGCACTCTCCAAAGATATGAATACAGCATCCATGGGACCAGATGACATCCCAGGCTGTGTACTACAAGAACTACAAAAAGAACTGGCACCTCACCTAAGTGTCATGTTTAATCATAGCCTCACCTCAGGCTTCGTGCCCACTGAGTGGTGCACAGCTACAGTTATCCCACTCCACAAGGGAGGATCCGCCTTGGATTCTGGGAACTGCCATCCCATCAGTCTGACAAGCCTGATCTGCAAGGGCATGGAACGCATTATCATGGAACTTATAAACAAAGACATTGGCAACCTTCAAACACTGGACCCCACCCAGTTTGGGTTTGTGAAGGGCCGATCTTGTCTCAGGAATCTGATTGACTTCTTTGAATCAGTCTCCAGAGCTGTGGACGAGGGTAAGGCGGTCCACACAGCCTCTCTGGACCTTGCCAAGGCCTTTGACACCATCCCCGACTCTGGAATCATAGATAAACTTACTAAGCTGGGCATAAATCCCTCCGTCACTCGATGGGTTGCCAACTGGCTTACTGACAGAACCCAGACTGTAAAAGTAGCTGACTCCAAATCCAGCTCCAGACAAGTGACAAGTGGAGTACCTCAGGGTTCAGTTCTGGGACCACTCTTGTTTGGCATCTACTTCTCTGAAGTACAGGCCAACACTAAGGGACTCTGGCTAAGAAAGTTCGCAGATGACTGCAAACTGGGAGCCATTACTGAATCCCCAAATGATGTGGACATTCTGCAAAAGGGCCTTACAGAAACAGATGCCTGGTGCCAGAGCCATGGGCTCAAGCTTAATGCCAAGAAATGTATAGTTATCCCCTTTGGGAAAAAACATGTACCCATGAATTATCATATAGTTGGCAGGATGCTAAACAATGAAAGTGTGATGAGAGACCTAGAGACACAGGTGGACAGTGGTCTCACTTTCGATAACCACATCACCACAACAGTCAAGAAATCCTTCTATGTGGCATGCCTCATCACTAAGGGCTTTTCATCCAGAAAAAAGGAGGTCATTGTCCCACTGTACTCATCCCTCATTAGACCCATTATAGAATATAATGCCCCATTTTGTATGTACCTCACAAGACATCTGCAACAGCTGGAAAGGCCACAGAAATACCTCACTAAAAGAATCACAGGCCTAAAGCAGATGCCATATGCTGACCATCTAAAAAAAAACAGCTATACTCTGTGGCATATCATCTACTCAGAGGTGATCTCTGCTTAACATACAAGGCCATGTCAAACCCTTAGCTGTTGGACATGCTCCACTTAAAGAAATCCCAATCCCTCAGAGCCACACGCTCCAGGGATCTAAACCTTGTCATCACAATGAACAAAACATGCTAGAGGGATAGATTCCTGACCCAGAGACTCCCCATACTCTGGAATACACTGCCCATACATGTCAAGCAGAGCACCACATTGGCCCTCTTCAAAAGAAACCTTGATGACTGGATGGGAGATAGGAAATTCACCCGGGGGATCATGTCAGTCGCCCTGCTAGACAAGGGTCCAGAGAAGTAAATATTGTGGGAAGAAATATCCAGGGAATTGTTATGGCTAGGCTTGCATAGGCCCTAGGGCCGATAGCCTAGAACAAACCTATGAACCTATGACCCTATGAACATATCCCCTTCATGTAGGCTGCTAAATGATGTTTATATTTCCAGAGGATGTGGATGATATCAGGAGGGTCTGTCTTATTGTTTTAAGGATTTTTTTGTTCCCAGCCACATGTGTTTGCAAGGTGCACTGCATAGCTTAGCATGTTCGGCAGACAAATTACCCATGTGACAGTGATGATGTAGATTGCAATCAAGTAAAACTGGATATCTTCAATAAATATTTTTGACTTTTGTATAAGCTATGCGGTGCACTGTGGTACATTGCAGTGCAATGTGCACTAAAGTAAGGCCTTTAAATTATGTTAATTTTATCGTGGTCAGATTAACTGCATCATAATCAGCCAACTCGACATGGTGGACCTAAAGCAGAACTGTATAAAATATGCATACACCATACATTCTGATTTTCCCTCAGTACTCTGGGCCATTGGAGTAGAGATTTGACAAATTTAACCGGAATAATTCTAGAAGCTGCTGCAGGTCTGCTACATCTGTAGGTGCTAGATGCTGAAGTCAATTCTGCTGATGCTGCTGACAATAGTTCTAGCTACTGACAATAGTTCTAGACCAAGAAGGAGAAGAGTGTTCAGGCCCAGGGTAACCGTCCAGGAGCTACATGAGCTGGAGATTGCAGAGTGCTACAAGGTGAACAGGGACATATTACAAGAACTCACTGAGCACTGCCACCCTCAGCTCAGAGTCAGACCTAACAGAGGGGAACCCATTCCAGTGGAGACAAAGGTATGTGTAGCTCTAAGGATGCTAGCTATAGGTACTTTTCAAAGACCAACTGCGGGCATGATGGGGTGACACAGGCATCTGCATCCAGGATACTCCACCAGTTCCTGAATGCTATGCTTCCACATGCCAGTGAGTACATATCTTTTCCCCAACACCCCTGAGGTGAGAGCTAGTGATATGCAACACTTCTTCCATGCAACACACTACTTCGAAGTACTGGGTGCCATAGATTGCACTCATGCATGCATCAAGGCACCACCTGGTGAGCAGGGTGCAATCTACGTTAACCGCAACAGGTACCACACCATGAAATGCCAGGTTGTGTGCAATGCCCAGGGGATTATCCTGAATGTGTGTGCTGGCAACCCTGGCAGTTATCATGACTCCCATATCTGGCACACATCACAGCTGTACCAGGTATTTGCTAGGTGGGACATCCCACAAGGCCATTTACTGGGGAATTCTGTCTATGCCCTAGAGATGTGGATGATGACACCAATCAGAAATGCGCACACACCCATGGAATAACACCATAATGAGGCACACGCACAAACTAGGAACATCATAGAGCATGTGTTTGGACTTCTGAAGTCATGGTTCCAGTGCCTCGATATATCTGGTGGAGCCCTGCAGTACACTCAAGCCACATGTGCACAGATATTCACAGTATGTGCTATGCTACACAATCTGATCCTGCAGAAACAGCTGCAGCATGATCAGCAAAGGAAAGGGATACACAGCCCCCCACCAGTGCCTAGGTCTTCACAGCCACAGTCACAGGAGGACTCAGAGGAGGAACCCATTGCTGATGTCCCTGTAGGCAGACATAGACATGCCCAGTATGCCCTGGCTTTGGCTAAGAGACAATGCATAGCACATTCACTGACAATCTAGAGACCTAGGGACTAACACCTTAGTACTACTCACATACAGATATTAATATTGATGCCAGGCAACTCACACATCTTGTACCTATCCATGTATTGGCTGTGTACTGCTTGCATCAGATAGAGTCAGCCCCAAACTACAGTTGTGTCAACTGCTGCAACTGTAGGTTAAGTCTGTAACCTGTACAGTTGTCTACTGGATTATTATGATATGTCAGTGTATGCATGGACTAGGTACATTATGCAACTAACTACAGAGGGCTAATGGACAGAAATGACATCCACATGGGACTACAGATACCCATTCCACTAACATGTTTCCATTTCTATTCAGTAGGCCTCATGCATGGAATATCCATGCAGTCTTACTATAATAGATTACTGGTACATCATGGAAGGGAGATGTTAGACAGTTGGGTTAAATGATAGTCACACTGTCATGTATCCCAGCAGAACATGTGGTGCAATTCCCAAACCCCCAAGACAGTTGGGTTACCTTGTAACTGCTTTGACAGCAACTCATCAATGGTATATGAACATTTCACTCAATCTCAGGACAGTACTATAGAAATCGATCATACATTGTATGTCTTAGGTAATAGAAGAATAACCAATGTACTTATTTATGCAGGTGATTGTGTAATGAATGGCACCCTGTCTGTCAAGCAGCTTCTGTGGCTTAAAGGACTAAGGGAATCACCTTGTGTGATGTCATTTATGGTTCTTATCTAGAGGTATCCACTTGTTTTGGATGTGGGGTATCAATAATTTGTGTTTTACAGACTGTTAATCTGTTTGTGCTGTACTATTTTAACTGCTGTCATATATTAATTACATAAGATAACTTTACAAAATCTTAGCCAATGTCAGCTAGGTGCAGAAGTGCAGAAATAGGGACATATGTCATATTGTGTAATACACAAAATTCTGGACTGGAGTGCAGCTAGATGTGGGCTGGAGTCAGTTTATATGTCTCTCCTCATATAGCTAGATAACACACACACACACACACACACACACACATATATATATATATATATATATATATATATATATATATATATATATATATATATATATATATATATATATATATATATATATGGGTCTACTTTGCTTCATTGAAAACTCATTTCACTGATGCATACTTACAATACCAATGATGAACTCTTTCCAGAAGACAATATATACCCAAATTAAGTGTGGGGCTATACCCCTCACACCCCCTATGTGGGAGACTGTGCCCTCCACACCCCCACTAACTATATATACTAACGACAGGATCGCACTACAGTGGATTAAGGGGCATATACATTTTACTTGCCTTAAAGTACTCTACACAGTGCCAGTACTTCACACTTCACTTTAGTGAAATGAGATTTGGTGAAATGAGTTTTCAGTAATTTGAGCTTTCAGCAATTTGGTCAGGGTGGATTCAAATTCAGTGAAATGAGCAAGGGTGTGGAGGCAACTAGGGTATTGGCAATAGTGAACTACATCTGTGTGTGCCATGACAGATAGTTACATATGATCACACACCCAACAGAGGAGTGCATTTGTAGTCTGTCCAATAGCAGGAAAGCCCCCGCCCACATAAGGGTGTTGTATGGGGGTGCAGAAGGCCTAGAATGACTTAATAGGTTGGCAAGTGACTTTGTGAGGAAGAAAGGGGAGCAGGAGAGATGGACCATGTAAATGTGGCATGTTAGGTGACCTGAATGTGACAGTGGCTTGTGAGTGTCTACTATGTGAATGTATGTTGGACAGCTTTGAGTCATGCATGGTAGACCGGACAGTTCATCTCTGCCCCCAAACATGAGAATTGGCTCTGTCAGGAGTTGCACTGCCACCTCCATGCCCATGGTCAGATGGTGGGCTACTACCTGAGGGTGACTGCTGTCTGCTGGGACCGTGTCCTCCGTGGGACCACCCAGGACCACAAGCCCATGGCCCGCCACGTCTTGGTATGGACAACACACTCTCCTCTGGAGTGCAGAGTTTAGAGCTTGGCATAGTTTCCTGTTCCATCTGAGGGGGATAGTGCAGTAAAGCTATTTATACCATCCCATAGTAGGTTATAATCTGCTTTGGTGAACTTTATTACTTTATATGCTGGGGAGGTGTCAGGTGTGATACTTATTTTGAATGATGTCAATTTGTGGTCAGATCTCACCAGGGAGGATTTCACAGTGGAGGATGTTCAGTTGTCACCCATACTGGTAAGCACCCGATGCAGTATGTTGTCTCCCCTTGTGTGGATGACAACCCACTGGTCCACAGCATTGCAGCTAAGGAAGTCGACTAACCTCTGGGCAAGTGAGTTTGAGCATGAGTAATCTACCCAATTGGTGGGTAGTTAAAGTCAACCAAAACCATCTTGTTTTGATGCATCTTGATAAAATAAAGTAGATAAATTTAAGTACAGTGGATGTCCTGATTCATGGAGTTGCTCCTGTAGCTGGCAATGGCTTGATTAAATGCCCTACAAACAGTCTATAGCACCTGCAGTTTCTCCAGGGACTCATATTGTCTAACCAATCTGAACGTGTAGCTGTCCTTAATGAATATGGATACACCACCTCCATTACTTTGCGAACTTTAATTTTGAGGTCTGAATGTGTGGAAGGAGGTGTAGCCTGGTATGGCTGTGGTGCTTTCACAGTCTTGACCAGGTGTCTTTGACTGTACAAATGTCTGCATCTTCCAAGGTGGGGACAGCTTCCACTGAGTGGAGTTTAGTGGTCACATAACTAGCATTTAGCAGCATGACTGTGATGCTGTTTGTTGTTTTTTCTCAATGAAAAGTATTTCCTTGTGACACTCCCTAAAAAGCACTATATGGGGGTGACAGCCTTGGACAGTTGCCAAAATACCAGGGGTGACAGATGAAGACCATCTCTGTCAAAGCATTGAAGTCTGTTGAGTAGGTAATCCCAGGCTGAAATGTACTGGATCCCCTTACATTGATGCCACACACTACAGCAATTATTGACATCAATCATTTTCCATTTCTATGAAGGCATCATCCTAGTTAATGGTAAAATGCAGATCAAGGCCAAGGGCATACCTGCCTAAGACACATAGTCTGTCAGCCCAGTCATGTTTCTGCATACGGTCCAGAGTGGTATGTCTGAAGTCGTACACACCAACAGGAACTATGATGTAGTCATAACAGTACCTGATGGTGACAGACTTTAGTACATGTGTGATATGGCATATTTTGGCACCTCACAGAAAGCTGACTGTGACCTTTTCCTTTCCTAGTGAGAGGCATCTCAATGTGTCTCATGATGTAATCACCTATGAGTAATATGTTTTATTTTGTGTTTTGCCTTAGGTGTTACACCGGTGAGACAGTGATGCATGAGCTATTATGTGTACTTTGTTCTGCAGAGGTATGATTATGTGTAGTGAGCTTGCATTTTGGTTTCTGAGGTATCTGCTGTTTACTTATGTATCTGGTAAGGACTTCTGCACATGTAGGTATGTGTGATGTTGGTTTGGATGGGGTAGAATGTGCTCCTTTGAGGCATTTACTTCTCTGCAGTCATGGCCACTGTCATTGGCCTCAGACTGATTACATTTGCAGAAGATTGCAAATTAGGAACTGTCATTGAATCCCACAACGACTCAGCAGTTATCCAGGATGGGCTGAAACAGACATTCAGTTGTTGTCAGCACTATGGGCTAACAGTAAATGCCAAGGAATGCACCATACTATCCCTTGAGAAGTTATCTACTGCTGGTAACCAACATTTTGTGTGCACACCTCCAACAGTTGACCCAGTAGTCAGGGACTTACGGACAAAGAAATAGTGATATGGATTGGTAATATTTGGGGATGCATTCTGTGTTACACAACCTATAAACAAAGGAATGACATGTAAATCCAAGACAGTTATTTTCCACTGTAGTCGGCACTCATTACACCTCCCATTGAGTGAAATGCCACCTTTGGCATGTAAGTAACCAGGCATACCTAATAAATGTAACATCCACAGAGGTCCCACAGTAAACCAATACACAGTGTACATAACACACCCTATGCTGACTGCGTCAAGCCCATAATTGTGTATTCTGAGTCTGACATGTTTTGGAGGGGAGGTATATGCTTGCCATCCAAGGACGTGTTAGACCCCACTGTGTACTTCTGCATATCCAAGAAAGGACTCGCATGAGAATTGCTTTACCTACACACCTACACCTTGACTGTGGTATAAACAGGACATGCTGGACAGACAGGTATGTAGCCCAGGCACTACACCCAACATGTAACAGGCTGTCAATGCATGTGAAGCATAGTTCCACCCTAATGCAAATCATGTGCATGTTACATGACAAGATGGGGAACAAGACCATTATAACTGCTTTCGGACAAATATCTATAATAGACACAGGGAAACTGCAGATAGTTCATCTCGCAAGCCCAGCTTGTCCATGTGCCAGCTTCCAAAGCCCTGCTTACACTTACCAAGGGTATCAAACCTATACTGTTTTACCTTTCCAAAGACATTTTTCTTCTGTGTCGTCATTCCATCCTGTGCTCTGACGTTGATGGGTTTATTGTACATGTGAACCCATAGGTGTGTCCTACACAATCCTGAAAGTGAAACATAAACAGTGCCATGAGGCACCTTTCATTCTGTGACTACACAGCCAATACACCAGCATCCAATGTAACATGCAGAACATAATGTGGTTTACACATTGCAAATGGCAGTATTCAAACTGTGTGACTGACCAGTATAAGTGGCAAGTCAAAGGCAACAATGGATGAAATATATACATATTAATTTAGATAGTCACCCTGTGCATCAGACAAGTAGCTGCATTTCCCTTCATCGATGGCAATGATGACAGGGATGCGGCACAGGTGTCATCACTTGCACAGGTATTGTATGGGGGTGCAGAAGGCCTAGGCTGACCCAATAGGTCGGCAAGTGTCTTTGTGATGTAGAAAGGGGAACAGAAAAGATGGACCATGTAAATGTGGCATATGTAGGTGACCTGAATGTGATGGTGGTTTGTGAGTGTCTACTACATGAATGTATGTTGGACAGCTTTGAGTCATGCATGATAGAGCTGACAGTTCATCATCTCTACCTCCAAACATGAGAATTGGCTCTGCCTGGAGTTGCACTGGCACCTCCATGCCTATGGTCAGATGCTGGGCTACTACCTGAGGGTGACTGCTGTCTGCTGGGACCATGTCCTCCATGGGACAACTCAAAACCACAAGCCTATGGCCTGCCACATCTTGGTATGGACAACACACTCTCCTCTGGAGTGCTGGATGTACTGCCACTACAGGAAAATAATTGTGCATTGCCACTTGGACACTGAGGAGATTTAATTACTGACCTACGTCCAGAACTGTGACACTCAACTTCAACGAGATGTTCCATCACAGACAATGTGTGTTCCAAGGCAGATATTGTGTGATCTGTCTCAGTCTAACATTTTTGCACTGCATCAGTCAACCAATCCAGGGTATCAGCAAAGCGGTGGAGGCAGTCATGGATGTCAGACTGTGCTGCATCCATAAACCTAAGCATTCATCTGGAGTTCCTTTCTAAACATGACTGTGCCTCCATAAGGTTCCTAAACATATGTTGATTGACAAGTGATGAGACACCTGTAACAGGGGGTGGAGGGACAACAGGCCTCCTACGAGCACCCTTATCAATTTGCCTGTGTGGAACTTCGCCAACTGTTTGGCTACAGCCATTCTTGACACTCACTGCAGCCACAGTAGCCACACTTCCCTGTTCAGTGTTCCCACCCTCCAACTGTCCAATATCTGTGGCCTCAGGGGACTGGGTATGTGTAGGCATACTAACTGTGTAGGGTGATAATGAGGGCAGACGAGGGATGTAAACCTCTGTGACAGATTCAGCCCCTGCAATCCGTAGCTGTGCCTAAATTTAGCCACCATCATCATCAGATTCTGAAGAGACACTGACTTCAGGTTGTGAAGGGGACAATGACCAACCTCCCAGGTCACCTGCGATATAAAGGGGAAAGAATCACATTAACACCCACACTACTATGCTCTGCAGTACTATGTTTCAATATCTGTTAATCTGTATACACTGCTGTCACTATTGTAGACTTGTAAAACCCACAAACTGAGATAGTAGGACCTGAGGTCATTAATTTCTAACCCACATTTGTAAATATTTCAAACTAACAGCTCTTTAAGCCAGACACTCATGAGAAATATATAAATTATGTACACTGCTGATATTCTGCAGACCTCTGACCAGTTTACAAGTATGGCCATCTGATAAGCCCTGTCAATATTGTGAAATCAATCATTGTGGTCACACCTACAAGGCCTAGGTATGACAGTGTGCACAGTCAGAACATATCTCCACATTTTTCAGCTTTGCAGGTAATACATGTATCTAGCCAGCAGGCCCGGGATGACACTTTAGCTGATACCATGAAGTAAATCTTCATCTGTGACAAAAATGTTTTCTGCTTAACAGTGGCAGGGGCATGGCCTCTTCCTATTCCTGATGGTCCTGAAAAACAATTAAGGAAGAGGTGATGTAAACAGCACTGCATGTTACAGTATAACATAACATAACATAACAAGTCCATCCAGATATTCCCCAGTTACAGTAGCTGCTATGATATTAGGTATTTGGGTCACAATCTCTGCATGAGCTTACAACTGCAGGTAACATACCCCCCACCCCATAAAACACCGGACTCCCACGTAAAATTATGTACAGCCTGACACGCTACATGCTACAGTATTCTGATTCAACTAAACATACCCGGATGCTCCTCTTGAGTGGAAATGGTGGCACCCATATCCACAACATATGGTGCAATGGATGCCTGGGAGCTGTCCTGTGTTGCAAGGTTCACCAGGAATTCCTCAGTGACTGTCAGAGGTTGTTCCACTGCAGGCCCACCACCAGTGACCTGATGATCCCTGGCCACAACTGCTGCCCTTCTAAATGCCACGTGGATCCTGTCTGGGGCATGGTATCACACCTGCTCATATCTGCGATTTTGATGCCCGACAGTGTTTATGTTATGGACCAGTTAATCCCACAAGGCTTGGTGTTCCTACCTATTTGCCCTCCCTCTGGACAGCAGGATTTGGTAGTGTTGTTGTAATGACTCAATTATGAGATCATTTTCCACCTCAGAGAAAGGTGGGTGACATCTGGGGTGAATGTTATCACCTGAAATACAAAATAATAATAAGACTTGTCAGGATCACATATGTGGGTACACAGTATGTACAGATACAGCAATTAAGGAAGGCTAAGCATGACCTCCATATACGTACGTTAGTTGTGCGGCAGTGCTTATCTGTAACATCAGTAGCAAATGATTGTGTGCTGCAATCTGATATTACAGGGCCTCCTTTGTATTGACTTAAAATCCTCTGTGAATGCATAGTAATGCACAACCTGACATTTTATGCACTTTCTAGTGTTGCAATAGGAATTTGTCAGCTGTGTTCCTATTTGCAGGCCTTTGACCTCCATCATTGAACAGCAGGCATTCCATCTTAAATGCATTGGGTTTATAAATAGTTAATGAAACAGTCATTCATTCCAGAATTCACAATGGTGATGTACACATCCATGAATTTTAAATGCTACATACCACTGGATTTGAGCCCAGGACCACATGTACCAAAAATTAATGTTTTCAGAGCATTTAACAGACTGAGCCACTGTTACAGGAGGTGTATTTTTCAACATATAATTGCACACTTACAGGCTGTTACATACCTCATTTAAATCCATTATTATGTGTATGGCTTTATGGGGATGTATTTCTCCAGCAAAGTCCCAGTTAAACACCTATTTTGCCATTAATGTTTTAGCAGGTGTATTTTTAAATGTGGCAGATAGAAGTGCACAGTTACCTGCTGTTAGAGACCTCACTTACATCCATTATTCTGTATCTGGCCTTCTAGTGACGTATTCCTGTACCAGACTCCAATTACACTCACATTTGTTCCATGACACTTTAAACAAATGTGTAGGAAGCTGCACTTAATGACAGTAATTTGGCAATTGGTATGTTTTGCTTAAACCACCTGTGTTACTTAACAGCTCTTTTGCTTGGAGGGTTGATGCACTGGTCTGCAGGTTTGATGGTCCTGGATTCAAATTAGGGTGCAAGTGTACATTTTGAACATGATTACTATTATTTCACAAACAAATATCAATATAGCACCATTTAGGTGAGCTTAGTGATGCTGGGCATCCTGCGGCATTGCTCCAAAAATCTTTAAATAAATGAAAAATGGGGCAATATGACAGTGGTGAAATGGGGCACAAGCAGGGAGAAAAACATAGCAGGTAGGTATGTGTCAGAAAGGTGTAGGGTAGAACCATAGCTATCCATTTCTTGTACAGCAACAACTGTGCACTTTAACAGATTTTTTAGATGAATTTGGACTGTCACCTTCAGAGAGAGGGGTGAGGAGAATATAAGTGTGTTGTCAAACCAGTTGAACCAAATTAAGTGTGTCCAGTGGACACATGTGCAAAATGGAGAGTTATGTATGGGACGATATTTTTTTTTGGGGGGGGGGCAGATGCCCTTTTTTTAAGGTGAGAGTGGAATGTTGGGGAAGGGACATAGGTATGTGTGGGTGAGGTAAGCTGGGCAGATGAGGAAGCTTCTGCAGACAGCAGACAGGGTTGATGTGTGACACAAGAGGTGGGTAAACACCTCGGTTGAGGAGGATGCAGTGGAATCCCAGTCACATAGATGTCAGACATGGTAGCAGTGTGACTCAAGCCCTCACCCATGGGACTGTCAGTACTGTACCTTCACTGCTTCTGTGGAGGCAGTGGCCAATGCTGGTGCCGGGGTGAGGCCTCCCCATCAGGATGGACATCATGCTCTCCATCAGGCATAGGTCTGTACTGATAGTTCAGCTCAGCAGCCCATGCACCATGGCTGGCAGTTCCTCATGGGTGACATAATCACCTTCTCCACTTCCACTTCCAGAGAAGGAACCAATCCCAGCCTGTTGGGCAGAACTACCTGACAGCCCAGTTAGTGCAGGGCAGCAGAGAGTGCATCACTAGGCTGTGCCCAGATTTTCTGGGTCCCAGTGCCACAGCCAGGGGAACTAAGGTAGGTGGATCGCATAATACCAGCCTACCCTGTCTCACTGTAGTAAATTAAAGATAAACATAAGGTAAAAATAAACATAACTAGCCAAATGTTAGTATTAACATAATATTAATCAAACGAAATATAAAGGAATATAATGAGGCCCACAAAAATAAATAACATAAATGAAAGTACTTTAACAGCAAAGCAATATGAAAGTATACATAAGACCAACTTAACAGGTAGTAACAAGTAATATATTAATATCAAATCATAATAATAGATATAAATTAATAAATTAAAGAAGAGAAGGGGTGGGGTGAGTGAGAGAAAAGAAACCATTAGTAACTTTGCAGGTAATATTACTACACAAACTAGTACTAAATACTTCTATGTATCTACTGTAAGATTTCATTTGTGATTACAGTGACTGCAAATGCTGTATAGATGTTGCACATACATAGCTCTCAACCTATTAGCATGGGACATTATCGGCCAAGCCCTACCAAATGGTGGTACAAAAGCACAACTGCAGGGAACATTGTTATGGTGTGGTCATACATTAGTAGCCCCTTATGTTAATTTGACCATATATCTCATTTCCTCTCTGCTTTTACTGGCTGGTGTAAGCACAAAATTATCATTTTGTGAAATCACTCCCCTTCAACTACTTAAATTTATTGGCTATCCTACTGTATTCCATAGTACCAGAATACAAAAGTGACCACCCCCTTTCAATCTATCTTGTTGTTTTAAAAATAGTGACTCTGCTAAAAACTAACTTTTAGACAAGTAAAACTTAAGTTACCTACTTTCACATCTAACTCCTCTAGTGCACACTGCAGTGTTTAGGATAAACCATTTTTTTCATCTTACCTTTAAGCATATATTGCAAAACCACCAGTTATTGTAGAGCCCACATTCTGCCTCTTGGTAGTCATTTTGGGATTAGTGCTTCTGTTTTCTCCCGGTGAGAGAAGGAGTGCAGTTAACATTATTTTCTGGAGACTGCTGATCACCAGAAAGCTTAAAAACTGCTTTATAGGTGACAACTTAGAATCTGTGCTTATATTCTGATCATGGTGAAGGTATGAGAAGAGTGCATTGATTCCTGACTCTTTCTGGTTGGGGAGTGAGTGTCTGTGCTTAACATACCTGATTGGTCTGGTTGCTATTCGAGGCAGCTACCAGAAAAAGACTACAAGCCTGCAGACCCTTGCATCATCTGGGACAAGATTGGATCACCAAGCAGGCCATGGCCTGCTTCTCTTCTTGGGATTGGAGCTAAAACTAGCTAGTTTTAGCTAGAACTAGCCAGTTTTTTTAGTTTCATTATTCAGAACTGTTTTCTTGTGCTCTGCACTTGCTCAGAACTCATTGTAAGCACTAAATAAACTACCAATTACTACAGCACTCAACTTTCTCACTTGTCAAGAGGAAAACAGTTCTTAGTACTTAAATTAATAAGCACCTCTCCTGGCAATCCAGGGGTCAGCTCCCGTTGTTTTCTCCTGTCCACCTGATGAATCTGGGCATCTTGGGGCAATGTAGCAATTGCCTCATGTACATTGACAGTCCTCTTCTTCTACCACCGAACACTATAACCTGTGACAGATGCACTTATATAGCCAAACTGGAAGCCAAGCTCTCTCTAGCCAAGACTGGACTAGACAGTCAAGAGGAGAAGGCCAACACCTGCACAGCACCACACTCAACACATAGTCCTTCAAAACCCACAGTACCAAAACCCACGCATAGAAAAACAAACAACACCCACATTCATGCAGGCTCTCAACAAAAATCTGCCCAAGCAACAGAGACCTCCCAAGCTGAAACGCAGACAACCACCACCCCCCAACACTACCCAAATGACACATAGTCCACAAAATCAGTGTGCCACTCAACCTCAGCCCATAAGGCAAAACAACTTACCCAACAAACTAGTCATAGGTGATTCTATAGTCAGGCACACTGATGTCCCACTCACCAGGCTAAACAAGGAGAAAGTTAGTGTCAGCTGCCTGTCGGGTGCCAGGATACGCCACATAAGGCATGCACTCAGGTCACTCCACAACAAGTACAAATACATCCATGTTGGTGTGAATGACCTGAGATGTACCTCTCTGGACTACATGAAGAGACATGGAGGAGCTCTTGGATCTTGGAGCCCAGGCAGGTATAACCGTAGCCCTGAGTAGCATCCTGTCATCGCCCAGAATTATATCACAGTACAAGACAAAATGATTGACTTTGACAACTGGCTAAGGTTCTGGTGTCATTCTAATGGGATCAAGTATATGTCTGCCTGGGACAACATGGTCGACAAACCACAATGCTTTTCCAGAGATGGCCTGCACCTATCGCCCCTGGGATTCCGGATACTGGGTAGGGCTCTTGCCACCCCTATAGTGCCTTTTTTAGGCAAGGTTCAAATGCTAAATTCACCACCATAGCAGGTACAAGCAAGCAAACTCTGAGGGTAATGCTACTCAGTGCTAGAAGTTTAAACCTCAAAATGCACTCACTCGAGGCACTCCTTAAAATGGAGAACATCAACATCTCTGCAGTGACAGAGACCTGGTTCAAGGCTCCAGAGAGCACCCCTGCATTACCTGGCTATAATTCATACCAAATCTTTTGGCCACCTAACCTGGACCAAAACACTAATGACGGAGGCATGTCCATATTTATTAAGGATATCCACACCTCCAGGCTAGTTGCTCAACATAATGCATCTTAAATTATCCAGTGTAACTAACACTGGGCAAGACTGCAATACAGATTGCAGCTTGTTACAGATCCCCAACCATGTCCCAGGATTCCCACTCTTCATTTCTTAAGTTACTGGAAAATATTAAGGTGCAACCCAATACCTTAATTATTGGCAATTTCACCTACCCCACCATCAACTGTGAAAACTACTCATGTACCAACTCATTTGCTCAACGTTTTCTGGAATTCATAAATTCCATTGCCTTGGATCAACTTGTCCACACCCCCTCCAGGGGCAGAAATATCCTGGACCTGGTCATTACCAATATGGGTAACCGATGTTCCATGCCAGAAGTCAACTCCTCGTTGGTCAGATCCAACCACAACCTAATCACCCTAAACATCCATATCCCACCCCCCACCCCCATTAAGGAAACCACCATCAAAAACTACTCCAAAGCCAACTTCATGCTTCTTGGCCAGAAGTGGCAAACTTCAGGACACCCATGCAGATGGAAAATAGAGGTACCACTGCTGAATCTTACACTAATACACTGTATAAGCACATACATGAGTGCATGGCTCATGCCATCCCCAACAGAACCAAGACTATCTTCCAAAAAAAGGAAGCGAATCTGGTGGTCCCCTGCCATAAATAAACTCTACAAGATAAGGAAGAAGCTGTTGCAAAAAATAGTAAAATCCCAAGATTGGAGGAACTCCCTGGTCAGCCACAGCAAGAAGCTGAGATCCCTCATAAAATCCTCCAAAGCCAGTTATGAAAATAAAATCGCCACTGATTCCAAAGACAACCACAAAGCATTCTGCAGTTATGTCAGGAATCTCAATGGCAACACTCAGATCTGCTCTGAGCTACAGCAAAATGGCACTAAATATACAGAAACAACCAATATTGCCAACATCCTGGCAGATAGATTCAGTGCTTACTTTACCCACCTCTCACCCTCCAAAGGGCCCATGTTAATACTGGAAAATTGCAAAGCCCCTGTAATAATGGATGAACAAGTAAAGATCGTACTCTACAAAGCCAAGAACACAGCATCCATGTGACTAGACAACATCGCAGGCTGCGTACTGCACAAACTACAGAATGAACTGGCACCCCACCTAAGTACCATGTTCAATCATAGCCTCACCTCAGGCTATGTGCCTACTGAATGGTGCACATCGATAGTTATCCCACTCCACAAAGGGGGTGCCACCATGGACGCCAGAAACTACCACCCCATTAGCCTGATGACCCTGGTCTGCAAGACCATGGAACATATAATCTTGGAGCTTATAAACAAAGACATAGGTAACCTCCAAACCCTGGACCCCACTCAGTTTGGGTTTTTAAAAGGTAGATCATGTCTACTAAACCTGATTGACTTCTTTGAAGCAGTCACTAGAGCCATAGACGAGGGCAAGGTAGTGCACACAGCCTATCTTGACCTCGCCAAAGCTTTCAATACCATCCCCTACTCTGGAATTATAGATAAACTCACTAAACTGGGCATAAATCCCTATGTCACAAGATGGGTGGCCAACTGGCTCACTGACAGAACTCACACAATAAAAGTAGCCAACTCCAAGTCTGACTTCAGACCAGTGACATGTGGAGTACCACAGGGTTCTGCCCTGGGTCCTCTGCTGTTTGGCATCTACTTCCCTGAAGTGCAGGCCAACACAGAAGGTCTTTGGCTAACAAAGATCGCAAATGACTGCAAACTGGGATCCTAATAGAATCACTTAATGATGTAGACATTCTTCAAAAGGGCCTCACAGAGACAGATGCTTGGTGTCAAAGTCATGGCCTCAAGCTCAATGCCAAGAAGTGCATTGTCATCCCCTTTGGGAAAAACTTGGTACCCATGAACTGCCACATAGGCAGTAGCTCACTAAACTCTGAAAGTGTGATAAGAGACCTTGGGACACAGGTGGACACTAGTCTCTCCTTTGATAACAACATTGCTGCAGTAGTCAGGAAATCCTACATGGCACACCTCATCACAAAAGGGTTTTCCTCTAGAAAAAAGGAGGTCATTGTTCCTCTCTACTCATCCCTCATCAGACCCATTATAGAGTACAATGCCCCATTTGGCATGTATCTCACAGGACACCTACAACAATTAGAAAGGCCACAGAAATTCCTCACTAAGTGTATTACTGGCCTCAAACAGATGTCATACACAGACCATCTCATAACCTCCAGCTCTACTCCATCAGATATCGCCTACTCAGAGGCAATCTCTGCCTAACATGCAAAGCTATGTCAAACCAAGAGCTGCTAGACATGCTGCACTTAAAGAAATCCCAATTTCTCTGAACCACACACTCCAGGGACCTAAACCTTGTCACCACAATAAACACAACATGCTGGATGGATAGATTCCTGTCCCAGAGACTTTCCATACTCTGGAACAAACTACCCATTCATGTCATGCAAAGCTCCTCATAGGCCCTCTTTAAGAAAAACCTTGATGACTGGATGGGAAATAGAAAATTCACCCTGGGGATCAATTCTGCGGCACTGCTTGATAGGGGCACAGGAAAATAATTTTCTTGGGTGGTGAAAGCCAGGGAACCATTTTGGATAGGCTTATATAGACCCTAGGGCCGGTAGCCTAGTACCTACTTATGAACCTATGAATCTATATAGTGTTCTGCTAACGGATTTGTCAATAAATTGCATTACAAGTAATGCCATGTATCTGCTAATCAAGGACCAGGCATACGGGTCAGTAGTGATTACATTCTGCAAAAAGCATGACAGTTGAGAGGTATGTTTGTGTACACTAATTGCACTAGGTAGCTGGTCATTTGTCAGTTGGCAGCCATGGGATTAGAACCCACAAGCAGTGACTACAGGAATAATGAGCACTTTATTTGAATATAATGAATTCTCAAAACACCATCTCCTTTAAGACTTTTATTGCAAGATTTTGTGTGAAATCGTACATTTACACACATGCATAGCTGTGTGTGTTATCGGATTGGAAACCAAATGCAGTGACCCCATAAATAATGAGCACTTTATTTGAAAACATTGCTTATCAAAGCACCATCTCCTTTACACTGTAATGCTTAATATCACATGAAATTTGGTAGTTACACAAATGTATGGCTGTGTAGGATGTCTGTTAACCTAACCATATACCCCATTTATTTACCTATTGGCTATCTACAGCATATGTTGGGTAGAATTATCTGAACTGAAGCTTGACACTTAATATGGGTATTGTACTATATTTATTTGTGAAATTTGTTGGTGCATATTTATTAGTTAATATGTAACTGTTGACTGGTGTCAGATTAGAACACACATGCAGTATATTCAGGAATAATGCACATGTGTTTGAAAATATTACATATCAAAGCTCAATCTTGTTTTACATTTTATTGTCAATGTTTCTTAAAATCTGGGATTTAGTCACATGGATAGCTTTCCAGGACTTTGGTTAACTTACTCATATACCATGTTCAGTGACTGAGTGGAATATACAGCATGATTTCAGAAAAAAAGAGCAGAAGACAGGCTTAAACCTTAGTCTAAGTATTGCACAACATTTATTTCTGAAAATGTTTGCTGCATTTTTTATTGAGTTACATGTAACACTTGACTGGTGTCAGATTAGAATGCATACACAGCGAATACTGGAATAGTGAAGTTATGTGAAAACATTAGTTATCAAAGCACCATGAATTGTTAAACTGTATTGATTAATGTTTCTTCAACTATGGCATGTAGACCATGTATAGCTGTGTAGGACTTCTGTTAACTAAGCCGTATTCCTTGTTCATTTATTGAGTGCAACCTGCAGCATATTTCAGACAGTGAGCAGACCAGAACAGTGGCTCTTAATCTGGGTATACCACAACATTAACTGATCTTTGGAAGCTATACTACATATTACTGCAAGCTTACTTCCTTTAACTTGCTTTACCATTACAGGTAGGCAGTGACACATTTATAAAGATGTACGGTGCCCCATGTATGTCATACTTGATTGTTAAGACTGCAAACTCTGCATGTAATTTATTGTATAATTACATTATGCATTACGTTATTACTTTCCTATTTTCCTACTTACCACATGATTGCCTTATCCTGGTCAGGCACCCTGCATGAGACTGGACATTGCAAGCCCTCCCTTCTGCAGCTGTGGGAAAAGAAACAAGCCATTATGCAAAACAGTTTTGTACAGATACAGCTTGCATATTTCTAAATTACTGGCAAACATACAAATATATCTGTGGGGTTTGCCCAGCCTTAGCCTCTTGGACCTAGGTGCCCAAGGTTCCCCTCTCCCTTTGCTTCAGGTCATCATAGTGGTGATGACACTGCTCACCAGTGTGGGGGATACCAGTAGCACTGGTAAGATCCCTGGCCAAATGATCCCAGGCATCAGCTTTACATTCTGAGCCCTGGTAATCATCATGCAGCAGCTGGGGCTCATAATTCTTAACCAGGAGTCCAACAAACACTCTGGACTCCTGCACTCCCTACTTTTGCACACAAAAGTGCAGTCCTTCTCCAGCAGCATCAGCCATATCCACAGCCAAGTTAGAAATCTAATGAATGATGTGAAATTACTGCCTACTGGCCTTTAAATAGGCTGCATTCCCACCCATACATGTCATGCTGTAACTTTCAAACTTACAAAAAAGTGCCACTTCACTTAGAATCACGCAATCTCACACAAGCCATGTGTAGGTGTAGCTTAGCAATGCACAAATGGGAATAGACCACTGACCATGTTTAAGCACTGCTTAGCATTGCACAGCTTTTCTAAATGTAACATTTTTTTTAATTTTAAATAAAACCAATGTTTCAGTCACCTGACACATTTTCACAACAATAAATGTAAAAAGTATAACTGCTCAGGACTCAAACCTGGGATCTACTACACTATAGGTCATGACTCCACCTATCTAGTGACTGGGATAGTCAAGGAAACTTGTATATCTTCGCATATACTACACAGGTGCCTGTAAGTTAGCACAGCTTCACTGAGTGGGTTTGCGCTTTGCTAAGCACCAGAGAACTACAACAATTGAATACATCTGGTTTCTATTTTTAGATGTCTAGCAGATGTCTGCTGTATATATCAGTGCAAGTAAGCATAGCTAAACAATCTGCCACATTGTGCAAACAAGTACATGGGAAAAAAATAAATACAATTTTTTAAAAAAATGAATTAAAATTGAATACATCCAGTTTCTATTTTAAGATGTATAGCAGATGTCTGCTGTATATGTGAGCAATGCTAAGCAAAGCTACACAATGCACCACACTGCTCAAACAAGCACATGAATGTAAAAAAAAAAATTAAAACTGAAGTTTCATGCAGTAATATCTGTTGATCACCTTTCAGTTCAGGTTAGCAGGCTGACAGGTATTGTGCTGTGCTTACCAACTGTCCAGAAGTTTTCTGGACAGTCCACAAGTGCGGCACCGACTCTGCACTGTTGCTTACATGGATTCAAAATCCATGTTACTGTGCTCTCCCTTGGCCATGCACATAATTAATATGCATGGTGTGCTGCCAAGGAGGAACCATGGCCATATACAGGGGTACATTATGTGTAGGCTCTTCACGGAGCCTACACAGATTTTATCGAATCCTGGGTATATCTTAACTTATTAAGCATTGCCCTGATGGTTTCCTGTTCTATCTGAAAAACCAACCTGCCTTCTTCCACACAAAGTGGCTCCCTGCTACAAATGTTGCAATCAACAAAAAAAAACTGTTAGCACTTGCCTGCATATACATTTTAAGTCACTCTCTGAAATGCAGAACTCATAATACCTTTTCTTGGGTAACAGCTAACATAAATCAGACATAATAGAAGGACACAACTAAAATATACATAAATATTTTTATTTCTAATGTTCAGGAAGTGTGTTGGAATGTGAAGGGTTAGGTAAGATTCATACTGTAAAGATTGTAGTCCTGTACGTAGTTTTTTTTTTTTTAAAACATTCCCCTCATGTGTAGAAGGATAAGAGGATGCAGATGACTCAGGGAGTGACAGAAGAAGACATTTCAGGAGGAAAATGTTGTAGAGTAACAAGCAAAAGACTTAAAAGAGTTCTGAAATGAGGTTATATCTTACCCTTTTCCTTGTTTGCGTTGTTTTCTTTCCCCTAACTCAGCAGGTATTGAGCACATTGGGAAAAGATGGCCATTTATGAAATTGTTTGTAGGAATGCAAATAACACAAAGAACAGGGATAATGATTGTATGTGCTAATTGGAAAGGAAGGTGATGAAGGATCTGTTCACGGTATTTAAATAAAACATTGAGTTTGCTTAATAGAAATGATATGGAATGCAGGAGGGAATTAGCAAGATGCTTTGTGGCACTGGGGGTGCATAAGAAGAGACATCTGAAAATTAATGCTTTTCTAGTCTATGGAAAGGCATTTCTCAATGAGCAACTTTAGTGCTATTTTGTAGTTTTGAGGTTGACTGAAACCATGATTACTTGCATGGAGTGACTCAGAAGTGAAAAGCATTTTTTCCACTTTTCTCCACTGCAGTGTGAATGTAAATTACAGTCACTCTGAAAATTATAGGACTGACTTCTATAAGGAATTTAGAGAGGAAGTGGGTAAGACAGGAATAAATTAGCTAGGAAGGAAAAATGGACAGAAACATGAGAAATGTGTAATGGATTATAGTGATGCAATGACTTGTGGTGCCAATGAATGAACATTCTACACAGGTAATTTGTGATGTCAGTGAGGGTACAGAATGCAATAAGAAAACAAATTCTCCACTGATAGAGATGCAAGGAAGCAGAAGCAGGTATGTTTAACATGTTTTGGGGATGTCTTTGTTTTCTAAGTCAGTGGGAGGAAGCATGCAAACAATGAGAAGGAGACATTGGCAAGGAACCGGAACTGACCTAGCACTTTTGTATTTGGGGCAAAACTAGGTGGTTAGGGGCAAGAAATTATATTAGCACTAGTATCAGCCATTGATTCTAAGATTATGGCAGACTAAAACAGAGGAGAATCCTCATGTAGGGAAAGTAAAAAGAACAAACTTATATTACCACAATTATTAATAATCAAGTGTAATATTAAATTAAATTGAAATGGAGGAGAGTGCTAAGGAAAGGAAGGCAAAAAAAAAATGAAATTCCTCAAGTGCATAATAGAAGACTACAGTTCAGTGAGATGACTGAGATGATTTGAGATGAAATTATATGAATTATTGCCCTCCTAAAGATAGAGCTGGGGTAAAGTTATAGTAAGCAAGTTGAGAATAAAGTAAGGTACTATGCCAGGTCTTCAGGGCCATAGAGGATAAAATTAAGATATTAAATAACCATAATTTTAGGTAGAGGAGGTTGAGTGGGTTGATTGTTTATGTCTTGGAACTAATTGGAAAATTAGAAGTGAAATGAACAGTTGGTAATTGAGTTTTAAATTAGATCCACAGGAGGGTATGTTGTAGGTTTATAAGAATGGTCCTTCTCAGACTTCCTAGAAAACCTTATGCCAGGGTGAATGAGGTTTCACGTGATTCTGGAAGATCAGTGTGGTTTCCATTCTGGCTATGAAAGATCTGGTCAACTCCTTTTCTTGTACAGATGGTTGGTTCATGAAAGATTTCTAATATTTTTGGCATGTGTTTTGTGGAACTGGAGAAGGTGTATGACCTCATGCCACACATGGTCTTGGGGAACATGCTGCAACAGTAAATGGTCACAAGACTGCTGCTCTATGTTATTATTTCCCTGTATATGAGAAGTAAATGTTGTGCCCCTATGCTTGTAATTAAGTTGAATGTTTTGTACAGGTGCATGGTTCCACCAAGGGAATGCATTACTTGCTCACCTGTTTTGCAGTCTGAAATTCATCCATATTGGGAATGATATGACTCTTCCCTTTTTATTTACAGATATTGTCATCTTTAGCTGAACTGACTTTGAACTCTTGTTTTGCTTGGAGTGGTTCACTGCTCTGTGTGAAGCTATTGAGATGAAAATCAGTAACCGTAAATCAAATGTTATGACTGTTTCTTGAAAAAGGTGGACTGCTGTATGCATGTGAGCAATGAGTAGCTACTTTAAATAAAGGAATTAAAATATTTTTTTTTTGTTTATGCATAAATGTAGAGGGTGTTAGGTTAATTGGCAGGTAAGTTAATTGACAACAATATCGCAGTTGTTTGATTGTGCTATCATGTTGTCTGGAGTGCTCAGTCAGTGAATTAATTTTTCAATTTGCAGGTCAGTCTGTCTATTCATATTTTCATCTGTAGACGAGATTTGGTTAGTGACTGTAATGATAAACTCAGGGATAAAACCGACAGACATTTAGGTTTATTTTCAGGGTAGATGGTTTCACTAGCCATATGAATATGATAAACGAACAGGTCTGGGCAAATTGTAGAATAGTAACAAAAGCTGCGTTCAATCAGTAAAAGTGTCCTTGGTACTATATTTTGATGACACCATGGAACTTCCCCTAGTAGGTATACAAAGAGGATCTTACTGGCAGGTGGCCCAGGAACAGACCAAGTAGATGGTGCAGGGATTATATGTCTCTGTTTGATTAAGAATACCTTACAATTCCACAATATATGCCATAGGTGATCTGTGGTTAAGGAGTTGTGTTATACTCTAGTCAACCTGATACAAACAGAATCATTACCAGCAGAACTCACTTACTAAACATTTGGATGAGTGGATGGATAGTTCAGAAATAAATTACATTATACATATCTGACTCTTATTAAATCCCTTAGTGATTTTGTGTAGAAGTTTGCCACTCTCAATATCATAACAAATACATAGGACTGTCAAGGCACTACATAGCATATTTCCAGATGAAAGCAGTATTCATTGTCAAAACTTTAAGTAACATTTTTAAAAACAGTGTCATAATCAGTAGCCTGTTTATAGCAACACCTGTTTTCTAAGCATAATAATTCACTCAATCTGGTTAATTATTTTGATTTTATAAAGCTTACCAGATATATCAGACCTTCTGCTTCTGAAATACTGTATCAACCAACCCTGTGGGCTACATTATTTAATCTTATAATACACAGGTCTTAGCAGTGGCAGTTTGGTCACAGTTTTGACCATTGACACCGTTCCATGAGGTCTTTGCCATTTGGTTATTTTTTTAACTATTAACAAAATATGACAGGAGAGTAGAGTTCATAAATAGCCATTAATCTATTATTATAGGATGGAATATATCTACTTCACAGATAGAATCTCTTTTTCTCTGTTCAATGTGACAAGACCTTTACTTGGATTTAATAAAGATTACATGTTTGATTTTGAATATATATTTAATAAGCTGTAAAATATAAACAGACCATCTACTGACCCAACAGTAAGTGATGAGGACAATACATTTATTTGTTAATGTGGTTATATTCTTTTGTTCTTCAAATTACAGGTACCAAATACAATTGCCTAGAAGAACTGATTTGGTAGCTTATTCAGATTATTAAGAAAAAATATATATACACATTGAGAAAGCTAATTAATCAGGGGTCAAAAGAACATAGCTAGTGCAGGTCATTCACTTAAGCCACTGTGGTGTCCTTATTCGCTGCTCATCCCCTAATTTTTTATTGGCCTTTGTGCCATCATATGCAGTGCATGGAGTGTCAAACAGGATTTTCACCTATCAATGAATGCTTATAGCATCCACCAGCATTTAAAAATGTGCAAATTTATTTCTCCACCCTGATGTTACTGAGAATTCATGGATGGATCCAGAGTGTTTAATGGGTGCACACTAAGCACAAACAGTGATGCAGCCATTAAAGTGCCCAGATCTATTATTAAGATGACATCACTGAGGGATACACTCAAATAATTTAATCAGATGTTTTTTTTTTTTTTTTATTAAACAAAGGTTCAAATAATTAAGGAATGATCACGGCAAAATGCATTCTGCCACTTAACTCTCCAGATGCTGTGATGCAGGTGTAAGGTATGACAATGCACGTTAGCTGACTTATCCATACAGTAATCAATAACTATAACAGACTAGTTGACATAATGCTGCAGGTCATGGCTTCCCATATACAAGGTATAAGTTTTGATTCTGGCCTCTGACCAATACCTGCATGGAGTTTGCATGTTCACCCTGTGTCTCTGTGAGGTTCTTCCCAAAAAACACGCAGAGTGTTTCCACCAGAAACTCACCCAAGAATGGAGCCATGGGCAGCAGCAAACACTTTAGGGGAGAAATGGCTCAAGAGGATACTCATAGCAATATGAAGAGAAACGCACATATACAATGACTAAAAAATACACATACTAGTGCCAGAGTACAAGGACAAAGGGGACATCCACAACTTTTAGTAGAGATATCAGACTCCCATCACATTGCATGAAAGTTCTGTAGAGGGTGATTAAAAACTAATATGCAGAACAGAAAAAACTAAAATGTGAGATTAGCAGTTGTATTCAGGTCAGGATGCACCTCACCTCACCTCTGCTACTACCTTCTCTCCTCATGTTCTGTCTTGTTTTACTGCTTAGTTATTTTCTAGTGATCTAGTGTCACTACAACAATAACTTATTTTACTCAGTGGCAAATGTCTGCTCTGTAATTCATGCCTGTTACTACTGTGTATCAAATGTAGCTGTAACAGTGCTTCCAGTCAGCTTCAATGTTTATACTCAATCAACCAATAAACCATGGTCTACTGCTCTAGATTCATGTTTCAAGAACCTGTGGACTAATGTTCTAATTTTTTGATACTTTATTTCCTCTGTATCAATATGTCTTATGTATTATTTGTACTATGTTATTTCATTTATTGTATGTTATTATATTCTTACTCCTGTTCTTATTTTTAATTTTAGTAATATTTAAGAATTTATTTCTATGTATCGTAGTAGTAGAGCTTTTCTCCCCATGTCTCCACTGAAAACGGGCTACTTGCCCAGTCAGACACTACAAATCAAACATGATTTAATGAATAAAACATTCATGATGTGTCATATGTACCATCATAAATGAAAACAATATGTTAGTTTAGCAAAAAGATATGACCAGACAGCTGACTCCAATCCCAATTGCCTTTGAGGAAAACTGAATTCAAAAGGGAAAAAGAATATGATTTGTACACTTATCTGTATTGTTTCCATATAAAAGTTTAATGAGCAGAATTCTTTTTCAATGTCTTACATGGGTGATACAGGGATTTGGACATATAAAACAAAAAGAGAATGCTAAACCAGGCTCATATTATATCCAGTAAATAATCATGTTTATTAAAAAATTAAGTGCTTTTATTTCCCTACATTCATTGAAACTTCATCAGAATCTCAATGAATGTAAGGAGACAATAATGCTTAATATTTTAATAAACACAGTTATTAAGTGGGCATCCTGTGAGAGTGGCTTAGCATTCTATTTTTTTAATAGTTTACTAGTTCTACAGCAGTTTTACAGCAGACAGCTGATGCAGATCAAGTTTTTTATTTTTAATTGAGGGTTTTACACTTCTCATGAAATGGGACAGGAATAAATATAAAACAATAAAAAATATAAAGCTACAATAATAGATGGTGTGGCAGTAAGGTGGCTTAGTAATTTTATTTGCCTTCCGACTCCAAGGGATAGAGTTGAGTTTTATACTCATTGTCTGTATGGAGTTTGCTTCTTCTCTCTAGGTTTGTGTGGATATTTTCAAATTACTCTATTGTTATTTTACCTAATTTATACATATTTTGAAAATAGACTGACTTTAACTCTAAACCTGATTAGACAAACCAAAGCAATACTAGGCCGGCTGTTTCTCCATAAAGCCTTCTAAGAAACAAGATCCTTTCCAGAAAGACAAATTTCAATAAGTTATAATAGAATCCGATAGAGAACCATCACTGAACAAATTGCCTTCAACTTGAAAAAGTCATTTAATAGAGATAAACTAGCAAACAAAGTATTGTGTTTTTGAAATGTTAGACAATGATCAGGAAGATTGACTTTCAGCCTAAATTCATTCAAGAACTTTTCAAAATAAAGTTGTTGCAAATTGTTTCACTGTAGGCAGTTACTGAATACTCCCAATTGGTTGAGTGTGAACTGACATGGCCATTTTGTTATATCTAAACTGGGAAATAACATTTAATAGGCAGTTACTGAGCTATTCATTAACCAAATTATTTAGCTTTTGCTTATTGACTACTTAATAGTTATATGTTCTTTAGAAAAACTGTGAGTGGATTTTGAACAATAATATTCAGTAACTCTTAAGTTAGATAGAAACCTCAAAAAAGACATTGGCAAATGAGAGGCGTCATTACAGAATGAAGCAATAATTCATAGCTGTATGTGAGAGTATCAGGATTTACCCATGATTGGTGTGGTTTGATTATGAGGATGAAGCCTGAGTGATTAAACAAAGGCATCTGTGGGTAAATCCTGATATACTCAGAAACAGGAGTGGATTATTGCTATTATATAATTCTGTTATTTCAGAAATAAATCACTTTCCTTTCTTAAGTGATGTACAGCGCATGGGTATGGGTGTTATGTTCCCACACTTACACAGTACATCAGTGCAGAAGAAGTGATGGAGAAATCAGAACCTCAGATGCTTTTTATTTTTACCAGTTAAAGGAAACCAAGTTTTAATGTAGGACACTGCAAAGATATAAGAAAAATCAGGTACAGTACTGTTGTTTAGTTTCGCAGAATATTCCTGAATTTTGCTATATTTTGCTCTGTTCCTCACCATATGCCAGTAGAATGCCTGGCTGCTCAATGGTACTTCAGTGGCTGGACTTTTTTCTTTCAGTATGTGCTCATTTACAATGGGCAGACTGGATGGACTGCACAATCAGTATACTAGTTTTTGAATAGTAGTGAACAATTATTGTAGAATACCTTAAATTTCCTTTGAATGAAGCACATGATCCCTTATTAAAATTCAAGTGTCTTTTTTAAATGAAAATGGTTCTGGACAGTAAAGCCAACTAACATAAGTTGTAAACATGACATTTTTTGCCTTTAAGTCCATCTGTGCAGTATCACTGTATAGTTTGGCCATTTTCTGAAAACCTCATCCTTTTTAAAAAGCCTCATGCTCATAACATTAGTGTGACTGCAAAAATTATATATATATATATATATATATATATATATATATATATATACACTACCTTTCCCTTTTCTATTTTTTTTCTTTATTGTTTCCACTTTTTCTATCTGGAAAATAGTTCACTAGCAATAGTTTTACTTAAATCTGGATTTTCTTTCATAAGTTTTCAATTTGTTTTAATTATTTCCTTTAAATAAGTAGAATCTGCATTGTACCAAACAAAGCACACTAAACTATGCCCTAACTGTATCTGTCCAGGGTCTGATTTACCTCACTCATGTTGGTAAGAATGGAATCAAAACAATGTTGCCACTTCCTCATTAATACCTTCAATATTCTGCTTCATAAAATTTAATTCATAACCTCTTTCACTAAATAATTTCTCCAATTTCAAAACTTCTTCCAAGAAAAAAAAACTGTTTTCACTGATGAACCTAGATGCGCGCATTGCTACCTCTTTAATGATGCCTTTCTTCGAGGATGTTGGATGTGTATACCTGCTGCACAAATACATATTTCTAAATACTGGCTTCATATAAATACTTGAATTAGTGAAACAATTTAATTTGTTAGCCAGACAATTTATATTTAGAAAAATATTTTTAGTTCAATTCGAAGTGAATGTAAAAAAATCAGTTGTACTATTTAAATAACTAAAAATTCTGTACTTTTCTTCTTTTTTAATTTACAATATAAAATATCATCTATAAAATTCTTATAAAAATTATGTATTCCTTAAATCTGCTATTACTAATTGCTTTAAGCTCCAAGCTTCAGGTTCTTGCCATACTAAATTTAGGGTCTATATTAGAACATCGAAGTTTCAGAACTTCGAATGCTCTACTATCGACCCCTATTCAGTGAAAGCTGAAAATGGTGAAGTTACAGAAAATCCAATTTTTTCCTATGGAAAGAATTTGGTTGTCCGTTCCTGTCACTTCGCTATTTTCGGCACTGTGGTGGAAAGTTACAGGTCTGGTTCAGGTAAGTGTGCGATTGTGTGGACGTGAGGGTTAGGGTGGGTTAGGTGAGTTAGAGTTAGGGCTCGGGTCAGGTAAGTGTGCAAATGTGTGGACATGAGGGTTAGGGTGAAGTAGGTGAGTTAGGGTTAGAGTGCAGGTGAGGTGTGTGTGTGATAGTGATGGACCTTAGGGTTAGGGTTTTGGTTAAGGTAAGTGAGTAGATAGTGGTGTATGTACAGTTTAGTGTAGGGTTAGATGTAAGATTTTAGGTGTATGTGTATGGATTGCTGTTTGTTTGGTGTGTTTGTCTTGTGTGTATGTGTTTTGGAACAGCAATTTTTTTTCCCTAGGATAAAATTCGCTGTTCTGAATTTTTGATGTTTTCAGTTTTCACTTAATAGGGGTGGATATTAGAACATTCGAAGTTCTGAAACTTTGATGTTCTAATATAGACCCTAAATTTACATAGGAAGGGGCCTTATTTGATCACATTGTTAACATTTTGATTTGACAGAACAGCTTGTCTTGAAACAATAAATCATTATTTTCTAACACTAAACCTACTGATGTACAATACATTTCTATCTCTAGTTGTTAACTTTGTTCTTATGCTTATGCATTGTCTAATCATTTATGTTTTTTCCAACAGCGTGGAACTGCACAATGCTGCTAGATAAATAGTTGCTATTCTTTTCTCTACTTCACTTTCTTGAATTTAAGAAATTGCCAACTGACTCTTAAACATGGGTATAAATAAACATCTTTAAAAACAAATTTGTCTAAAATGCTACAATATTCTGTTTTACAACCTTTAGATGATTCAAATACTCTAAAAGTGGAGTCTGACCTATTCCTACATATTCTGCTATTCCAAAAATATTCCTTTCTCAGATGTTCCACTCTAAAAAGTTACATAATTCTAAACTGATGCTGCAGTGATTTTATAACGCTAATAACTACAGATCAATATGCTGGCAACCTAACTCTACTTCTTTTTTAGTGATTTCTACATAGCTATCTATTTCTATTAATATACTCAGTATATTTTGTTCAAATTGTTTACTATTTATCGCCATACCAGCCTTTTTATCTGCCTTCATATGTCTTAGATTTTTATTTTCACTATTTTGTTTTTCAAAACTACTTTTTCCTCATACTAAAATTCTTTCTGACAGATAGGCAAGTTACTTAAAACTTCATGAAATTTTTCAAATTAAGTTTGTTCAAATGAATCTAATATTGGCATGAAAAATGGATTAAATAAACTATTCTTAAAAAAAAAATATTGCTACCCTTTCCATTTCTTCAAATAAATTCTTTAAATTAAGACTTCTAGTGTATAATTTAAAAATCCGTGCATTTTTTTCCAAATGTGTATTCCTAGAAGACACAAAATGAAATTTCTGCTGCATTGAAATTATACCTGGTTAAATTAAAACACTTCATTTTTGAATGTCTTATTTTAACTCATTCCAATGCTCACAGTGTTAAGTTTCACATTAATAAAACCCTTGTGAGCAATGAGTGTTAAAAAAGGGAACAAAAAGGTTGAAAACAGTGCATTCATTTTTGTAATATCACCTTCTAAAACATGTTGGTGTATTTGTCCAATTCCAAAATCCTCTCTGAGAAAGAAATCATCAAAATCAGTACATTCTCACAAGATGGTGAGCTGTTAACAGCACTTATTTGCTCTGCTTCTTTTCAATGATTTTGACAGGAATTTTCTATCACAAATTAATGAAATCTTTTTAAAATAAGATGGTTGTATAATTAAAACACTTTCAATAAGTGTCTTCAAGAAGAATTAAATTTGAAGTATTATATGTTTCCTGTTTGAGTAATATGAAAGATTTAGATAATTCAGAATGAGATACTCTAAACCTAGTACCCTGGATTCTACAATGACAAAATACATAAGTCTATTCCCAGCAGCATAAATGATCTTTCACTGAAGTTAGATAAACTAGATAAAACTGACAATATTAAAGATGAATGTAAATATGATTAGAAGTGCTAGGTGAGGATCTTAAGTAGCAGTCTCAGCATATTTAGAGTATTGAAAAAGCTATGAATGATTTGGATATAAAAATGACTGAGAATGAGAACCACATGGAATTTATTCTTAGACAAAATAAGTTATTTATGAAAAACTGAAGCATTCCAGAGAGAGAGAATAAGGAGATTATATAATCCAGTTTCTGAATACCTGGCTGCCTAAGATAACAAATTTGCCTAAAGCCCTTTTGTTTGGTAGACAGAGAGCTCATATAGCATTATCTCAGACCTCCTTAAAGAAAAATCCTCCATCTCCGAGGTCAGTGATAGTAACATTTCTTTCTAGTTAAGATAAAGAATTTTTTTTGCATGATGGACAGAAACTTTCAATGCCCTAAAATATGCTATTGTGGTATAATCAGAAAAATAAAACTTTAGAAGAAAAATCAAAGAAATGGAATGGAGCATAACTTCCCTGAAGAGAAATGCTAACAGAAATGGATGGCCACATAAAGATAAAATAATTAATAACATCTGCATTATGCTTTTATTTTCAAAGATTAAAGTAGAGTGCTCTAAACAAGTAAATGAGCATTTCATTTAACAATTAAAACACTTCTATTTATTTCTTATCTATTTCATATCTTTGCTTTGAGGTGTTTAATTAAATAAGTCATTTGGTTAAATAATTTTACATATTATCTTAATTTTTTTATTATTATGGTTTACTTTAAATCTTTAGTTTAATTATATGGTAAAACTTTTCTAAATATTTATATTCATTGAAAGTCTTAAGAATGACAAGTAGTTGCCTCATAAATATTACTAAATATGTTTAGCTGCATAGGTTATAAGATTTATAATGCTGAAGCTAGTTGCTTATTTTATTTTTTTAATGATTTAGCTTAACTAATATGTTTTTTCTATCTATATATACTTTTGAAAATACTGTACTAATAGTATATACGTGTTTTAGAGTATAGGGTTTTGACAGATATAGAAGGGTATTGATAGATTTGGGGGGCTGTGTTATTTTCAACTTTTAGCAGCTTGGCTAAGTAATGGTATACTTGCACTGTTTGTTTCATGGTGGTTCAGTGTGAACATTTTTGCATATATGGATTTGATTACAGCTGTTTACTTCAGTAAACAGGTGGGTCAGTCAAATATATGCATACGTTATTAAATTTTCATATGTAGATTTTAAGTTAGATAGTTTATCTTGCTTGCAATGGTCATTTTGTTTTGAAAATAATCACTCATGGTTGATACGACTGTTTCCACATATGTGGTTTTACAGTTAAGAGTTTTGTTCTTTCCCCATAAGAATTTAGAAGCTTACTTTATGTTTGCATTTTAATTACGTGTACTTTTGGTAAGCATTTTAAATTTTAAAAAGAAATAGAATGCTTGTACCAACATATTTTTTCACCTGCATACTGGATTGACCTCTCAACTTTACTACAGATGTTGAAATGCTCATTTTAGAATGTTAAAATGGGTCATATTGGAATACTGTGAATCTTAGCAGGCAAATAACCAAAATGTAACCACTATGAATGGATTTTATCTTGTATTATTTATACAACATTTAAATAAATTTTATAACATAGCACTTAATGATATCTGAATAATAATTCAAATATTTTAAGGTTGTATTAATGTTTTTAGGCAACCATTTTAAACATAGAAGCTGGATAAGAGGTACATTCTATTTTTTTCTTTATTCTTTATGCTTTTGAATAGAAACAAAGGTAAACTAATTCTTTATTATTTTAATGAATTTCTTGATTAAAGCATTTACTTTAGATATAATTGTTTATGCTAATTTAACTACAATAGTAAAGGAAGGTAATTTAGTAAATATAGTTTTAGTTAGGCATTATACATTTTAGTCAGCTATGTTGCAATTTAGTAAATAGTAATGATAGTATTTTCCAGCAGCCTGGTATTTGAAATCAATGTTATACTAAATACAAATAGATACTCTTTTCATTATGGTAAAGTGAAATTATTTCACTTTTACTTTTATAGAATAGACTGTGTATAGGAGTTATGTTTTATTTATTTTGGGCTGCTATAATTATATATAATATAATAAGCAATATACAAATAAATTATCTGCTGGTTGAATTTTATAGCATCTAAAGTTTTTAGCATATATAGGTATATGTGATGACATCTACTGATATTTTTTTATTTCTTTTGAACATATTTTTTTTATTTTATGGCCAGTATATCATTTTAGTTGCATTCAATGCATAGCTGTGTGACATGAGAATATGGATAATGTGTTTAGGAATAAGTGATGAAGTTTTTAGTGAATTTTGTACTAAGGGAAAAGTTTATATCTTAATATAGTGTAACTTCGCTATTGAATTCAAGTTTAAGATTTCATATATATATATATATATATATATATATATATATATATATATATATATATATATATATATATATATGTATATATATATATATATATATATATATATATATATATACACACACACACACACACACACACACACACACACACATGAAGTTAAAACAATAATAATTATTTGATGTTATAGAGTAGAGCTTTGTTTATATAATCTTTCTTCTTTCACTTTCTTACTCCTCCCTTTTTAATTATTAATATGGACTCTATTTAAGAAGTTATTTTATTATATTACATATCTTATATATTAAGAAATAGTTGCATTCAATTTACTTTAGATTGACTAATGAGGTGGTTGAAAAGTAGTTTGCTTGATTGTCTCTGCAAAGTAGGAATATCTTGTTCCATGATTAGTTGTTCAAGTGATAATATATTGATGTGTTTATTGCATTGGTTAATGGTTTTGTTCATAAATGAATATTTTAAATCTTTAATTTTGCTTTGAATAACAGTTTCTTATTTATTTATTTTAACTGTATTTTAATGTTACAGATATCTTTTAAATGTTTATCTGTAAATATTAATAGCTTAAATAATCCATTAAAGACAGCTAGCATACTTAAATATATAAACAAACTCATTTCATTAATAATGATGTTAGACTGAGGTTGAAAGATTGCTTGATATTGGCTAATTCTTGTTTTAGTTATAAAAGAAAAGGCACCTTTATTTTGTGGACAAATTCATCTGTACTCCCTAAAGTAATTGATTCATACTCAGATAAAAATCATATGGTGGGCCTTGTTGTAACTGAATTTTACAAACAATATATACATTTGTAAGTTCTTATTGGATTCCAGGGGTTGATTCTAAAGATGCAAACAAACATTTAGCTATTACAGCTTATTATGTGACTGGAGAGGTTGTTATAGTTGATCAGTTTAATTATGTTTTGCCCGATAAAGACACTGCAGCTAACAGAAAACCTAGAATTTTATTGTCAGCAAAACATTTAATATACTTTGTCAATTCACTGAATTTTACTAACTCTCTTTGATACACCCACTATTCTTTTCGATATGGAACTCAAACTAACATTGATAAGGTTTTTATTACTAATAATTTGCTTACTAATATTAAGAAAATATCAATAGTGTCTTGTCCACTATTTGACTACAATGCAATTATGTTTATCCTTATATTAAAATCTTATAACCTAATGCATCATAATACACTCCCAGCATATTTTACTAAAGTTAAAGGTTTTTAAGGAATGGTTTCTAAATGAAATTCATAATTTCATATAAATAAATATGAATAATGAAGTTTCGGATGTCATTCTTTGGGACTCCTTATAAGCTTACCTGAATGGTAAAAGTACAAATTGGTATATACTTAAGAATGGGATAGAGAGAACTAAATAAACTACAGTGCAAAATAGATAATTTAAATTTAAAATTAAAGACTAATGATATATCCACTCAGAATACAAAAATCTAAATATAAGATATATATTGAAATTTAAAATCATAATGCCTTAGTTAGTTTAGAAACACTAATCCTTCAAATCTACATAAACTAGCTGTTAGGTCAAAAAGAATGAGTTAATTAAACCATATTAAAATCTTGTCTTAATAATAAATATGAAAAAAATGACAGACATAAAGGATATTCTTGATGGCTTTAAGATGTATTATGAAAACATAAATAATAAGAACGATATCCTTGCCAATGATAATGTGATTGGTACGCTCTTAAGGAAAAATATACAAATAAAATTAATAAATGAACACATAAAAAATGATAAACATTTTCTTTAACAGAAATTAAAGATCAGATAAAAAAAATCAAAGATGATAAGGCACCTGGATTAGATTATATCATTCTGGAAACATATAAACTACTACCAGATAATGTGGTTAATATATTACTTAAAGCTTTTAAAGAAATAAAAAAAATACATCTGAAGTTCCTCCATCATGACATACTCTCTTGTATCACCTATTTTAAAGCAAGATAAAGATTCTTCAAAATGTTCTTCTTATCATTCTAGCTTACTTCTTAATGTTTATTATAAGCTGCTTATGCCCATGTTAGTTAATAGAGTAAATGTAATTATGCCAAAATTGATTAACCATTTTAAACAGACAGGTACAAGATAATATAGTTAGACTAAATACTCTAGTGGATTATGCAAATAAAAATAAAAAATAATTTTCAATTATTATTTTAGATTTGAATAAAACATTTGATTCTGTAAATGTTATCTTTTCAAAGAACTTAAGGAATATAATTTTTCTGTTGAGTTTATATCTCTAATTTCTAGGCTTTTCAATAATTCTTATTATTTTGTTAAAATAGGTTATTTTCTTTCTAAATCTTTAAAAATACAGAAAGGATGAGCCAGGGGCATCCATTATCACCACTGTTATTTGCTCTAGCAATAGAGATTTTAGCAGACTTTATAAGGTCAAATGAAAACATTTCAGATTTTTCTATAGCAGATAATTTGGTTTAACAAATTTAACTTTTTGTGGATAATGTTCTTCAAACAATTGGTAATATAGAAACATAGTGATAATGTATAGTTAATTTCATGAAGTATTTTGAGACAACTTCAAGTGTAAAATGTAATCATTATAAAACTATTAATTTATTAATTAATAAAAAACTAAACAGCTTATATAAAAAATAGTAATTTTAATTGGGATAACACTCAAATTAAATACTTATGTATCACTATTGCTTCAAATTGTAAAGTTATGGTATTAGCTAATTTTAAGCATATTTTAGAAAATATTCCACAATTAAAAAGTAACTGGAATGCAGTTAACTTTACTGAAGAAGATAATCTGGCATTAATTAAGATGGTAATTCTTCCAATAATCTTATTTGTTATACAGTCATTAGTTCTGACTGTTTCACAATATTTAAAGAAGATAAATAATATCCTTCTCAAATGTCTTTGGTATCCAAATAAACACATGATTTTTTTTAATTGGCATAGAAAAGTTGGGGTGAAGGAGGCATAGGTTTTACAGATATTGAACTATATTCAACTTCATGTATTATTTAAATATCACATTATGGATTACTTCAACTTATTAATCAAAATGGAGATAAATTCATAAAAAATTTCATTTAACAATAATGAATATGCTACTGTACATACCACACAAATTGTCCCTAATTATTTTGATTACATTTTAAAAGGTTACTTTTTAAATGGAAATAACATTTCATAAACTGTCCATTACATTAATTTTATTCGTCCTTCTTTTAAGAAGTTTATTGACTTTAATCATATTATTAAGAACTTATTTTCAATATTTTCCATTTTTTTATACAAAATATTGTTTATAAACTTTTAATTATAATAAAATTATAGATGTGAAAGAAAATAATAATTTAATTTATTGGCATCAATTCCTTAATGGGAATAAAGTTCACTGTGCAAGAGATCTTTTCTCTAGATATAGTTTAGAACTAAATAATTTATTATTCTTTCAGATATGTAGAGAATATGTGATTACAAAAATAAATATGGCATATGATTTAAAGTGGGAATCTTTCCAAAAATTGTAGAATTTTTAATAAATGTTAATAACAATTTAATAAATATTAAGTCTTATCAATGTTTAGATCTTATTACTTATAATCTAATAACTTATTTTGGAATTAATCTACAAAAATGAATAGTGATGCTTTTTCAGATGAAAATAAAAAGTTAATACTGAAATCAGCTAATAAGACCACTTCTTCATTATATTGGAAATGTTTTAGCTAGAAATATTTACAAAGAGCTTTTATCACACTAAGCAAAATTACATTACTGTTACAACTAAATGCTGGAGATGTAATTTAGACATAGTAGCTGATTGGGTGCATATGGTTAATGAATGTAGTATGGTGCATATGGTTTATGAATGTAGTGTGATTTTCCTTTTTGGAAAGATATTAATAACCTTTTTCAAGCATTGTGGCCAGATAGGTGTAATATATCTGAACCACTGACCTTATTTAATGCTCCAATTCCTGAAATAATACCTTGAACGCAAGTGCCTCTTATTTGGTCTATTGTAGAATTGCTAGAAAAAAAAAAAAAAAAATATATATATATATATATATATATATATATATATATATATATATATATATATATATTAGCATAGATTTAGTCATTTGCTTGAAAGGTATTGATTGTTTTAATGTATATATATATATATATATATATATATATATATATATATATATATATATGTGTGTATATACATATATATATATATATATATATATATATATATATATATATATGTGTGTATATATACATATATACATATATATATATATATATATATATATATATATATATATATATATATATGGATCTACGTCAGTAGATCAAACTTTTAAATCTTTGAAGCCCATATGGCCGAGACCATAACACTGTACATTTAAAAGTTCGAAAACTGAAGTCAAAACAAACAAAAAAAAATAAACAAAAACAAAACTAAACCTGTGTAACAGGCAAACCCCCCTGCACCCCCACTCCCCCCGCAACTTAAATATACCAACTCTGAGATCGCACTACATTGTGGAAAAGGGAAATCTTCCCTTTTCTCATTGTACGGGGATCTCCATTCAGTTTGTTTGAACTTTTAAAAGTTTGATCACATGTTCTCGGCCATATGAGGTTCGATTGTTTTAAAAATTTGACCTACTGAAGGGGACCCATATATATATATATATATATATATATATATATATATATATATATATATATATATATATATATATATATATATATATATATATATATATATTATTCAAGTTATGCACTTATGTATATAGTTATTTGTTGGTTTGATAACTGCTTTGTTTTCTGTTGTTAAAAATGTAATAAAAAGTTGTTTTAATAAAATTTTCATTATACTTACATGATCCTTCTTTTTCTGGTGTATGGTAGCTCTAAAATGTTTTCCTCCAGCTCTGATTTGCAGTAATTCCTTCTTGGTCCTGTTTGATCAGAATTCTGTGATTTTTGAGACAACCTATTTGATCGGTATACTTTCATCACATTATTATGTCCATCATTCTGATGACATGGAAATTCATCTTTCTTTCTATTGGTTAAAAAAGTCATTATAACACTGGGCGTAGTCAAATGATAATCTTTTTCATTCGCATAGTCATTAAAGTCTCTGATGCATTTTTTCTCCATCATTCTTTGTCATTCCAATTCAAAATCTTTTGCATTGGGCTCAACTTTATTATATTCTATCTTTAAAGATGGAAATAAAAGACCTTTAAATATTAGTTGTGATAGTTCATCCACTTCTTTCTGCACTTCCTTCAAACTCTATTGTTGTAAAATTTCCCCCGACTCATCACTTGCACAGTCAGAATGTTGCACTAATTATTTGTGCATCTCACAGTCCTCAGTTATTTATTAAAAAATGTGAACAAAGTTAAAACTTTTGGAAATATTTTTGGTTCTAGAACTCGTTTCCCATGAGAATAACTTCAACTTCTTTAATTTATTTTCTAACAATCAAAAAGATTCTCTTGTTTTGATTATATATCTGTCAATTGCTGTTTATTATTATGATTACATTTTAATGAGCCACTGTATTTAATATTTATGAAACTTATGTTATTCAAGTAATTAATGGCAAATTTTCTCTTAATGTATGAAAGCAATGTCTTTAATGAAAGAACTGAATTAAAGGTGGGACTGCATATCTGAGGAGGCCAGTTTGTTGTTTGCAGAATGGGCTGTGAATGCAAAAGGTCAGTTGTAAGAACAGGATTAAGAGAAAGCAAGGAAGGTATCCAAGCAGTAGATGCCAAAACAGCTGATGAAGGCCCTGCCCCAAACAGATAAAAATGATGACTGAGAAAAGACCCTCCATCTTTGAATGAAAATAATGCATTAGTCTCAGTCTCATCAGATATGATGGCAAGCAAAGGTATTCAAGTTTCCCCTGAAAGGCAGTTCCAACAGATAGATGGATAGCTACAGGATTCATTCATTCACTGAATGATGAGGTCAGATCCTGGCTTTTTGTTTTAGGTTCATAGGTTCATAGGTAGGTACTAGGCTATTGGCCCAAGGGCATAAGTAAGCCTAGCCAAAAGTGACTTGGATTTAGCTACCCATGTAGATTAAATTCCTGCCCCTCTATTGAGTAGAGCCACAGACATGATCTCAGGGGTGAATTTCCTATTACCCATCCACTTATCAAGGTTTTTCTTAAAGATTGCTAATGATGAGCTCTATTTGATGTAGATGGGAATTTTGTTCCAGAGCATGAGAAATCTCTGGGACAAGAATCTATCCCTCCAGCTTGTCCTATTTATTGTTGTGGTGAGGTTTAGGTCTCTAGAGCATGTAGCTCTGGGAGATTGGGATTTCTTTAAGTGGAGCATGTCTATCAAATCTGGGTTTGACATAGCTTTGCATGTCAGACAGAGATCTCCCTGGAGTAAGTGGTATGCAACCGAATAGAGTTGGAGTTTCTTGAGCTGGTTGGCATAGGGCAACTGTTTGAGGCCAGCTATCCTCTTGGTGAGGTATTTCTAGGGCCTCTCCAGTTGTTGTAGGTGTCTTGTAAGGTACATCCCAAATGGGGCATTGTGCTCAATGAGGGGTCTGATAAATGATGAGTAGAGGGGGACAGTGACTTCCTTTTTTCTAGATGCGAACCCTTTTGCGATTAGGTGGGCCACGTAGAAAGATTTTCTGACCACTGTGGCAATGTGATTATCAAAGGGGAGGTGACTATCCACTTCGGTCCCAAAGTCTCTTATCACACATTCCTGTGTTAAGTGAACTTCCCCCTATTTGGTAATTCGTGGGTACTGTGTTTTTACCAAAGGGGATTACAATACACTTTTTGGTATTTAGCTTGAGGCCATGGTTTTGGCACCAGGTATCTGTCTCAGTGAGGCCCTTTTGCAGGATGTCTATGTCAGCAGGGGAATCAATTATGGCACCCAGTTTGCAGTCATCTGCGAACTTGGTTTGCCATTGACCCTCAGTGTTTTCTTGCACTTCGGAGAAGTATATACTGAACAGGAGAGGTCCCAAGACTGAACTCTGGAGCACTCTACTTGTCACTGGTTTGGAGTTGGATCTCGAGTCTGCAACTCTCACCATGTGGGTTCTGTCCATGAGCCAGTTGGCCATCCATCTTGTGATGTAAGGGTTTATGTTTAGGTTGGTGAGTTTATCTATGATTCCTGAATGGGGGATGGTATCAAAGGCTTTAGTGAGGTCCAGGTAGGCTGTGTGGACCACCTTGCTCTCATCTATGGCCTTGGTAACTTTTTCAGAGAAGTATACCAGGTTTAGGAGACATGACCTACCCTTTACAAATCTGAATTGAGTTGCATCCAAAGTTTGGAGGTTACCAATGTCTTTGTTTATGAGTTCCATGATGATACGCTTCATGGCCTTGCAGACCAGGCTTGTCAGACTAATAGGTCGATAATTCCTTGGGTCTGTGGTGATTCCTCCTTTGTAAAGTGTGATAACAGTTGCTGTGCACCATTCAGTGGCCACATAGCCTGTGGTGAGGTTGTGATTGAACAGGGAGTTTAGGTGGGGGGCTAGTTCATTTTGGAGTTCATTTAAGATGCAGCCTGGGATGTTGTCTGGTCCCATGGACACTGTGTTTCTGGCTTTAGAGAGTGCCATTTTTACCTGCGTGTTTGTGATTAACAGGGCTCTACAATCATATGGTATAGTTATGAGCCTTTTGGGGGGTGAAAGGGGAGTAAAGTTAGCAATGAACCTTTCTGCCAAGATGTTGGCAATATCAGTTGGCTCTGTATGTTTTGTGCCATTCTGCTGTAGCTCAGCGCAGATCTGGGTGTTGCCATGGAGATTCTTGACATAGCTAAAGAAAGCCTTGTGGTTGTCTTTGGAATCCATGTCAATTTTTCTTTCAAAATTCACTTTGGAGGATTTTATGAGGGATCTTAGCTTCTTACTGAGGTCCGTCAGGGAGTTCCTCCATTCTTGGGGTTTTACTCTCTTTCGCAACAGTTTCTTCCTTCTGTTGTAGAGTTTGTTAATGGCAGGGGACCACCAAATTGGCTTCTTTTTTTTGGAGGATAGTGTCTTGTTTTTTTTAGGGATAGCACAATCCATGCACTCATGCAGGTGCTTGTAGAGTGCTTTTGTGTAGGATTCAGCAGTCATGACTGTATTGTCCATTTGCAGGGGTGTCGCAAAGTTACCCACCTCTGTTTTGAGTAGCATGAAGTTCACTTTGGGGAAGTTTTTTATGATGGTTTCCTTGTGTGGGGGTGGTGTTGGGATGTGGATATCTAGGGTGATGAGTTTATGGTCTGATCTAACCAGCGAGGAGTTGATCTCAGGCATTGAGCACCAGTCACCCATGTTGTTAATGACCAGGTCCAGGATATTGTTGCCCCTGGTGGGGGTGTTGATAAGTTGATCCAGGGCATTACAGTTTATAAATTCTAGGAATCTTTGAGCAAGGGGATTAGTACAAGAGTAGTTTTCCCAGTTTATGTTAGGGTAATTGAAATTCCCCATTATTAGGGTATTTGGTTGGACCCTCATTTTTCCAATGTTTCCAAGAATGAGGAGTGTAGGTCCTGGGTCATGGGGGGGGGGGAACCTATAACAAGCTACAATTTGCAATGCATTTTTGCCCAGGTTTAGTTGCACTTGGATTATCTCAGAGGCATTGTATTGTATAACTGGCCTGGAGGCATGGATATCTTTGATGAATATGGACATACCTCCACCCTTAGTGTTTTGGTCCAGGTTTTGTGGCCAAAACTTGTGGTATGAATTATAGCCTGGTAGTACTGGGGTGATCTCAGGAGCCTTAAACCAGGCCTCAGTCACTGCACAGATATTGATGTTCTCCATTTTGAGGAGTGCCTCAAGTGAGTGCATTTTGAGGTTTAGATTCCTAGGATTGAGCAGCATTACCCTCAGTTTTTTGTCACTTGTAGTTTTTACAGTGGTGGATTTGTCTTTTGAGCTTTGCCTAACAAATGCACTATGAGGGTGGCAAGAGCCTTGGCCAATATCCGGAATCCCAGGGTGACAGGTGCAGACCATCTTTGGTGAAGCATCTTGGCCTGTCAAGCATGTCATCCCAAGCAGACAGATACTGGATTCCCTTTGAATGACACCAGAAGCTTAGCCAATTGTTGAAGTTGATCATTTTATCCTTGTAGTGTGGTATCATTCTTGGTGAGGGCAGGATGCTACTCAGGGCTAGGGACATACCTGCCTGGGCTACAAGATCGGAGAGCTCTTCCATGTCTCTTTTCATGTAGTCCAGGAAAGTACTGCTCAGGTCATTCACAGCAACATGGACAATGACAGAGTCATATTTGTACTTGCTTTGTAGTGACCTGAGTGCATGCATTATGTGGCAGATTCTGGCACCTGACAAGCAGCTGACAATAACCTTCTCTTTGTCCAGCCTGCTGAGTGGGACGTCAGTGTGCCTGATTATAGAGTCACTTAGGAATAATGTGTTGGGTATGTTGTTTTGCCTTATGGTGTTCTTTGGCACACCGAGTTTGTTGGCTGTGTGTTGTTTGGGATGTGTTGATGGGAGGAGGTTGCTTGTGTGTCTGCTTCGGTAGTCTCTGTTGCCTAGGCAGATTTAGATTTTTATTCAGAGCCTCCAAATATGTCTTGGTGTTTCTTTGTGTGGGTTTTGGAGGTGTTGGTTTAGTAGGTTTTTGTGAAGTGAGTGGGGTGCTGTGCGTTATTACCTTCTCTTCTTGACTGTCTGTTCCAGTCTTGGTTGGAAAGAGCTTTGCCTCTAGATTGGCTGTATAAAAGCATCTCTCACATGTATTAGTGTTTGGTGGTAGGAGGAGTGAGTTGTCTGTGTACATGAGGCAGTTGTAGCATTTCCTCAAGATGCCCAGGTTCATCAGGTAGGCTGGAGAGTACACTGGGAGCTGTCCTTTGGACATGCCTGAATAAGTAGTAAAGACTGTTTTCTTTTATTAAGTGGGAAAGTAGTAAAGACTGTTTGGGGGTTAAGTGCTGGGGGTTGTTTAGTGCTATAGCAGATTTAGAACAAGTGCTGAACTGGAAGATGCGGGTCTGAATGCTTTGGCTGAAAAACTGACTAGTTATAAGGGAAAAACTGAAGAGCAGACTTTGTGGAGCCAGGGATAGTTAACCCTAGCTAACTGGAGCTGCACGGCTTAGCAGTAGATACAGGCATAATTCATGTTGGGGCAATTACACTAGTGAGGGTGAAAGCATGATTATTAGTGATTTTTCCCATGATTCCAGGGTTATAGCATAATTAATAGTAATTTTCCCCAGTATCCTTAATCAGACTTAAAATTAACTGCATTAGTACTCAGGCAGAAATGGCTACCCTGGAAGCAAGTTCAGTTGCACATATTAGCAAGTTTTAGCTAGGAACAGCTATTGATTCTCATTTTAGTCAGGCAGAAAATGAAAAAATATGGTATGGGGTATATGCAGACATATTTGAGCACATTAACATGGATGGGGTTCAGTGTATTCTACATTCTGATGTGTTAGGATCTAGAAGCTTAATGGATACTTTGGCAATTTTTTGAAGAAATCACTGCTAGCCAAGATCCTGAGTATTAAGTCATAGGATAATTAGGTTTCTAGATTAATTTATTTCATGACTGTAGTCATTGAGAAGAATCTTGGGCAAGCCCTGCATGTACTGAATTACTTTTCTATTATTAGAGAAGCCCATTCGGTTATAGGTACGATCTAACATTTGGAAAACTTATGATCTTGGATAAACATCTCAGATGGGAAATGAGCTGCAGTGATCTAATAGACAAGATCTTTTGTCAGGCATCTTGGTAAGCAAGCAAGCCCTAAATTTAAATCTTGCTTGCACCCAGTGCTGGATCTTGCGTATTGGTTCATTGCAGCTTCCCACATATTTGTTCCATCTGTGGGGAAGGCATTCTGCCATAAAGTGTCAGTTTAAGGATGTAGACAAGGGGAGTAACTTCTTCACAATTCCAACAGCTATGGTTAACAATGTTTCAGATATCTCAGCCAGTTGTGGAAAGCCTACCTTTCAGGGATTCAGCAGATTCAGTTCCTTTTGCGGCTTATGGTAAGTCTAATTGGAATTATATGCCCATAAGAGATGGTATTTTGCCTGAAATTCTTAAATATTGCCCTAACAATGAAGTTACCATTCACTTGATTGAGAGTTTTTCTTTGTGTTTTTCATTTAAGCCCACTGTGTCTGTTAGTATAGCCAAATATAAAAATTAAAAGTCAGTTGTTGGAAGGAAAGCATTGCAAATAACTTCCTGGAGGAAGAAACTCCCACACATAGATTAACAGATCTATTTCAATATTTTGGAAAAACAGAATATCAAAGCGCATATGATCGAGACCATATGGTCAATAATTTATTTCACTGGTAAACTACATAGACTCAAACAAACCCCAGAAACAAAGTTTTTGCAGGGGAAAAGCCTACCTGCACCCCCCACTCCCTGATCATTATTTATACCAATGCTGAAATCAGATTCCACAGTCTCCACTTTATTGTAGTCTCAGAGTGGTTTGATAACTAATTTGTCTCATCCATATGGATTTCAACAGTCTGGTTCTTTGAAGAAATCTAATAAGCCCAGATTAGCTGGTCCTTAACAAACCCCCAATTTGAGGACTTTACAGTATCTCTACTTAGGTTGTTTCCTATGAAAAAGAATTGTGAGTTTAGATTAATTCACCATCTATCCTGTCCATGCATCTCCTCTGTCAATAGTAACATAGCTAGAGAGGATGCCATGGTCCAGTATTCTTTCTCTGGATTATGCCATAAGGATAATATATGAATATGAAGCTCCATGGCTGGTGGAACTTAACATCAAGTCAGCTTTTTGTTTGTTTTCTATTCACCACACATATCTGTGGGTTGTAGTTTGAAAGCAACTACTATTTTTTTTTATTTAGTAATACTACCTCTGAGCTTTTTAGCTCTGCCCTCCATTGATAATGGGAGCAGGATGACTTTGTTATCATGAGTGATTGTACACAAACCATGAAAAAACAGCATGAACTAAAACAAAACATGACCACTGTAGGTTAAAGAACACTGAATTTATTACTATCACAGATTTAGCGCTTTCATCCGCACAATGTCTGGACTTCTTCAGAATAAAGACACAGCAAAATCCCAAACAGTAAAAAGAGCTAAAAAGACACACACCCATATTCCCAATTAATGATTAAAGCAATATTGTGCAACTCACAGGCTAGTATAAACAATAAGAATTAATAATGCAAAAATGCAATGCAACAAATTAAAAGAACATGAATACTAATTAATCATGACATTTCAACTATAATGCTAGCATGGATTTCAACTTTAAATAGCTCGACATAGAAATTACATCATTTAGTCCTGGATGTTGCCCAGCATTAACTCTAAGTTGCCACTTTAACTCAATAAATTCTAAAATGGTATCATTGGGACCCCCGAGGGTCCTGGGCCAAACCATCTATGACAATGAATTTAAAGGAATGTGTAGGATACATTTTGATATGTCTAAAAAGGGCATTTCCTTCATCCTTCTTTTTAATATCATAACCATGTTGATATACATGGTATCTGAAGTGATAGTCTTACCTATATAAAAACAGTCATTACAAACTGTGGCATATACCTCCCCCTTACTGTCACAATTGAATTTCTTTTGTAACTTAATCATTCCATATCCATGTATGAAAACTTCTGCACCCTCCAACATCACTTTACATTGGGTGCAGTGTCCACATTTACTCATTTTACCTTTGTTGTAACTTTCCAAACTCCTTTCAATCATAGTTTTTAAACAAGCTTCTTTCTTATATACTATGTTGGGTCTTTCATCTAGTTTACTGGCAACCTCTGGGTCATGTTTGAAAATAGACCAAAATGTTTCAATGACAAATTTAATTTCCCTGAAATGTCCATTATAAGGCAAAACCAAAGTTGTATTGCCGTCAACATTTCCCTTGTCTTGTACATCATGACTGACTGTGGGTGTATTAGTGAAACCTAAAAGGGGCTTGTAAAACCCACCCTGTCTCTTTCTCTTCACATCATCAAATATTTAATTTAAAAAATCTTGAGGGTAGCCTCTTCTATAAAACATGTCAAATAGTTTGGTGCATTCAACCAAAAACTGGACATCCTCACTCACCATCCTGGCAAGTTTCACACACTGCCCTAGTACTCTTTGACAATAGATTTTTTCTGATGAGTGGGATGCTAGCTCTGGAATTGCAAATATGAGTTGGAATGAGAGGGTTTCCGAAACAAGTTGGACTCAGATCTCTTGTCAACCCTATTGTTAGTCAGGGTTACATCCAAGAAATTGACTTGCTCTGGATCCACAGTCAAAGTAAACTCCAAGAAATCAATGGAAGAACTGAGAAACTGGAGAAATGTGCCCAGCCTGTCAACTGAATCCACCCAAAATATTATGTCATCTATAAAGCGTCTGTACAGACACCAACAATCCTTGAATTCTGACGTGAATAACACGTTGGTTTCCCAAAAAGCCATGACTACGTTGACAAATGTTGGTGCACATGCAGCGCCCATGGCAACACCATTAGTCTGTCTGAATAATTGCCCTTCAAAACTGATGAAATTGTTTTTGAAGACAATTTCCATGAGTGAACTCAATGTGTAAAGCTAAATATTAGCCAGATTAGCTGGTCCTTAACAAAACCCCAATTTGAAGACTTCACAGTATCTCTACTTAGGTTGTTTCCTATGAAAAAGAATGGTGAGTTTATATTAATTCACCATCTAGCCTGTCCATGCATCTCCTCTGTCAATAGTAGTATAGCTAGAGAGGATGCCATGGTCCAGTATTCTTTCTCTGGATGATGCCATACGGATAATATAAGAATGTGAAGCTCCATGGCTGGTGGAACTTAACATCAAGTCTGCATTTTGTTTGTTACCTATTCACCACAAATACTGACATATCCGTAGGTTGTAGTTTGAAAGCAACTGCTATTTTTTTTTAATTTAGTAATACTACCTCTGAGCTCTTTAGCTCTGCCCTCCAATGATAATGGGAGCAGGATGACTTTGTTATCATGAGTGAGAGAAAAGCTCATGCTAGTGATGGTCTTCACTCTTTATAGCACTTTTGTGAGCATACTGGTGTTCCTTTAGCTCTAGATAAGGTTGAAAGCTGAATAAAAGTAGTTTCATGATGTTAGTCTCTCTTCTCATTTGCCTCAGAAGAAATTGGACAGTTTTTTGTCTTATGTCAGTTCCCTTTTTTGGCAAGGAAAGTTACAATTGGTAATGCCATGGAACTACGCAGTTTGCCGAACACTGCCTGCAAAGTTATTGTGACTGATAAGGCATTCACCAGGTCTGTGTTCAATCTGTAGTGAAGTGGTTGTAGTAAGCACCACAGAGTAAAGATAAAGAGGTATGAGAAGATATAAACCTTTGATCAATTTTTCTGTCGGATTTTAATGGTCGATCATTTAGCAAGATGAACCAGTACCAAGTGAAACTTTGCAGTTATTCACTAATGCAGCTATGGGTCTGCTGTAATGATTGCAAGATAAATTATGAGGTGAGATAACAGTCTTTAAATTTTGGGACTAGTGTACAGAAAATTGATTACATTACACAAAAAGATTCTCTAAGTAGTCCTTAGGTTCATAAAATAGCTTTCTTCTATATATTTAAAATAGTCATCTTACAGACCTGCATCATGAACTGTTTATACATATATTGTAAGGCTCATTATAGTTTCCTTGTGTATCATCATCTTTTGGAACATAATTTACATAATGCCCTTATAGCGCATAAGAAATCATTTCATAGAAAAGACCATTTTATGATGGAAAAGGGTCAATAGACCAACTCACTTAATCAGTAAACAAACAGAAATATAAATACAATAAAATGCATGCTAAAATGGAAATATAAAATTATTGTTTACTTAATACCAGTCCCTGGATACATTATTTTGTGAAAAAAAGTTGAACAAGTAAACATTAAACTGTGCTTCTCTATGAGGTATAGAGTCCTTTTCTTCTCCTCCTCCATATCACGTCCTTCATGTTAGTGTTTATGGCTCCCGTACCTCCTATGCTTAAATTAATCATCTCTAAGATATTGTTAACGATTACTACCTTCTGTTGTACAGTTTAAAGCATGGTACCACCAGTTTGCCTTCTTGTTTGTGTTTGGTTGAATCCTGGTTCTGTTTCAATGGCATAATCACTGCACGTATGTGACTGCTTAAGGTTCATTTGTGCAGGATTCAGCATTTGCACATGCATTGTCCATCTGCATGGGTGCCATGACAGTCACCACTCTGCTCTTAGGAAACATAACATTGGCATTGGAGACTGACTATGTGTAGCATACTGTTAGCCCTGTTTGTGTGACTACTGTGATCCAGGTCATTGGGGCTGATGGAATCCAATATGCATTGAGCGCAGGTGTTGGTACATGAGGAGTCTTCCCAGTTCATAATGGAATAGTTGAGAGTAGCCATTATTATGGTTTTCTGTCTCAGACATAATCTTCCCCATTACAGCACATTATGACAGTTGGGAAATCTGCGGCATGGTGGGTGATCTGTCGCAAGGTGCAATTTGAACTCCACTTTGGCACAAAGGTAGTTGCGCAGCATACATCTGAAGTTATGCAAGTGCAACTAGCGTGGGGGTATACATATCCTTCAGGAATATGGACACACCTGCTCCCCTTGTGTTCCAATAAAGGATAATGGACAAGAGGTGAGGTATGTGTTATAACATGGTCATGCAGGTGTGCTCTCCGGAGCATTGAAACATGTCTCAGCCACTGCACAGATATGTTCTCCATGTTAGGGATTGACATATGTGTGTCCATATAGTGCTTCTGACATGTGTCATTGTGTGGCGAGACCCGCAATTTATTGCTTGGCTGTCCCTGTAACAGCAGTGGACCTTCACTTGAACTGTGCATGATGAAGGCACTATAGGGGAAGCATGAGCCCTAGCCAGTATACAGATTCCCAGGGGTGACAGGTGTAGGCCCTGTCTGGCAAAGCATCATGGTCTGTCAACCATGTTATCCCAGGCAGACAGATACTGGATACCCTTTGACTTGCACCACTACACTAAACAATTGTGGAATACAATCATTTTGTCCCTGTAGTGCAGTATCATTCTGGCCAATGGCAGAATGCTACCCAGGCCTTGGGACATACCTACATGGGCTACACGACCTGACAATTCCTACATGTGTTTCCATGCAATCCAGGCTACTGCATCACAGGTCCTGCACAACAACATGGAATATGTCAGAGCCATGTGTATAGCTCAAAAGGTGGTCTGAGTATATGGGTATGTGGCTAATCATGGCAGACAGGCAGCTGATGGTATGTATGCCCTCATATAGGTTGGTGTGCAACATAGTGTTAGAGTTTGCATTCACAAATGAGTACTGTTGGGCATGCTTCCAGCCACGTGTTCTGAGGTGTGGCACAATTATGCAAACTATGTCATACAGTTTGTGTATATCAGTGTCTGTCTCTTCCAGCTTGGGAGGTCACTTGTGTTGCCAGGTAATTAGAAGCATCTGTGAATGTGTGTGATGTCTGGTACTTTGTGTGGGTGTCCTTACTGTGTTCTGGTAAGGGTATGTGTTGGTTGTGATGATGAGATGTATATGTTAACCTACACCTCATGACTGTCCAGTCCAGTCATGGCTGTAGACTGGGCTGCCTTCCAGCTTACCCCTGTAGCTGCATCCCAAACAATGTGTGGGGTGTGGTATTAGGTGGGTTTGGCAATGTACATGGCATAGAAATTACATTACCCCAGGATGGCCACATACACAAAGCTGACATTAGTAAACACCAGTAGCTGACTAGTTGACGTGCCTGTATGAGCATTCAGTACTACAAGTACCAAGTACTGTATTTAGTTTACTTATTGCTTATGAAGATGTTTTAGACAGTGATGCTCAGATGTAAATATTTGTGTTATGGACGTGACAACACTGGCTATTGCGGAAACATTGTAGCTACCTTTAGCAGCAATCCTCCTCTGAGGAGCACATCACATCCTGTTAGTTGATTACAGATGATGCAAGTGTCTACAGGTCTGTTTCCTTCTCTGCGTATATACTCACATATCCACCAGGACCATGAGCTCTGTTGGGCACAGACACCCATTCTCCAAACAGAGTCATGTATCAATAGACTCTGATGCCACTATCAACATGATCAGGTTATAATCAGTTAGTGTAAGCCATCACATATGAAGCGGCTATTACACATGGGCAGCTGTCTCCTACATCTTACACTCCTACTGCAGATGTTACACTGGAGGTAAAGATGATATGCAACCTGTTACATTACCAGTACTGTGCACTACCTTACATACACTATGTGCAAGTGGCTGTTAGGTTGGCAATGAGAAGTTAGGCTACACAAACCTGGCAGTTCAACCAGTGTGTCTCTACTCTCAATATCCACTCTATGTAGGTCAGCGCATAACCATTTGGCCCAGCCCTGTAACAAGGGTCACTACACATTTGCATAACATGTACACATGCACAGCTGTTATTACTTGCAAATGATACTAGAGAGGACCAGCCGTGTAACAAGGGTCACTACACATTTGCATAACATGTACACATGCGCAGCTGTAATTACTTGCAAATGATACTAGAGAGGTCCAGCTCTGTAACAAGGGTCACATCACATTTGCATAACATGTACAGATGCACAGCTGTTATTGCTTGCAAATGATACTAGAGAGGTCCAGCCCTGTACCAAGGGTCACTACACATTTGCATAACATGTACACATGCACAGCTGTTATTGCTTGCAAATGATACTAGAGAGGTCCAGCCATGTGACAAGGGTCACTACACATTTGCATAACATGTACACATGCACAGCTGTTATTGCTTGCAAACGATACTAGAGAGGTCCAGCCCTGTGACAAGGGTCACTACACATTTGCATAACATGTACACATGCACAGCTGTTATTGCTTGCAAACGATATTAGAGAGGACCAGCCCTGTAGCAAGGGTCACTGCACATTTGCATAACATGTACACATGCACAGCTGTTATTGCTTGCAAACGATACTAGAGAGGTCCAGCCCTGTAACAAGGGTCACTATACATTTGCATAACATGTACACATGCACAGCTGGTATTGCTTGCAAATGATACTAGAGAGGTCCAGCCCTGTGACAAGAGTCACTACACATTTGTATAACATGTACACATGCACAGCTGTTATTGCTTGCAAATGATACTAGAGAGGTCCAGCCCTGTGACAAGGGTCACTACACATTTGCATAACATGTACACATGCACAGCTGTTATTGCTTACAAACGATACTAGAGAGGACCAGCTCTGTAACAAGGGTCACTACACATTTGTATAACATGTACACATGCGCAGCTGTTATTCCTTGCAAACGATACTAGAGAGGTCCAGCTCTGTAACAAAGGTCACTACACATCTGCATAATATGTACACATGCACAGTTGTTATTGCTTGCAAACGATACTAGAGAGGACCAGCCCTGTAACAAGGGTCGCTACACATTTGCATAACATGTATACATGCACAGTTGTTATTGCTTGCAAACGATACTAGAGAGGTCCAGCCATGTAACAAGGGTCACTACACATTTGCATAACATGTACACATGCACAGCTGTTATTGCTTGCAAATGATACTAGAGAGAGAGGTGGATATTACATGTGTTATGTGCATGGATAGTTACCTAGCTCTTCCAATTATCTTTGCTATCATGCTGCTAAACTGTCAGATGAATAGAAATGATAAGTATTCTGCTGTTGAGTATTGCAATTGCCAATAGACATAACTACTGTTTGCATAACATAACAAAACTGCTATGTAGAATGTAATACAGATCTGCCTAAAATACTGTACATTACACAGCTATTGGAACAATATCCCACAATGCACACCATATTTGCACTGCAAGCCCACATTTAACATGTTCATCTTACTTATAAACTCATGCATATGTCGACTGTTACAATGTATCAACATATACTATCTCCTGTTATAGCACATAATTGTTGGACCAAACATGACACTGACAGTGGCTAGAAGGGAATTGGTGAGTTCCAAGCCCATATCATCCCTTGTGGTGTATGCAGAGTTTGCTTTGTGACCTACAGCAGTACACACATAGAATAATACAAGCATTACTACTGCTCAACAATACATTGCTACAAGATAGCTATTTCCACTATATGCATTGATTACACTATAATTCTTACAGAACATGTACTACATACACAGACATACTACATGTTATACATACCTTCTTAGTAACTGGAGGTGTTATTGACTAGTATAATACTCATTTTCGGTTCATCTTTCAGTGTTTTTACTGTCCTACAGGTAGCTACAGATGGTTTGAATATGCGACAAGGCAACCTTTTATAGTTGCAGATCAATAACGTGCTATCCTGATAACCAATTGGTGTTCCTAAGTAGCTAATTACATGCACATCAGCTGCGCTGCTACTGCCTTAGACAATACCATGGCAACAGTGGAGTATAATTGAGTACTCCACTTGGGCGTTGTCCCTTTGCCTTACTTGTGAGGAAGACAGCATGGAAGTGTTGTTTGGAATCTATTGCAACAATGGTATGGAGATGAACAGTAATATATTGTGTGTAATGCCTAGAGGATTTGGTCTAAATGTGAGTACTGCTGTCATATTTCTGAACATTGCTACTTGTGCAGGGTTTGTCTGTACCTAATACTTCTGCATATGTTTCAGTCTGGATAGGTTGTTTGACCAACTCAAGGCTGCATAGCTATGCATATAATGTTAGGGGGTTACAGTGTGCTTACCAGACATATTTAGTTTGGTGTTACTGTGTATCATACTGTGCTGATAATCAGTACTCTGTAACACTTCCTGGTGTACAAACCTTTCAACCCTCTTAAACGGGATTAGTTCATGCAAACCCTGTTACATAAGCAGCTGTTCAATTGTATAACAGCAACTATTTCACATAGGGCCATGTAAGTGTGTCTGTGTCCAGGTATGTTAAGGTTTCAGCAGATGTTGTACAGTAGTTGAATAATTGGTTATGGTATGACAATATGTACTGATGTAATTATTTTGGTTGTGGGGTAGATGTTGGTGGGTGTACATAGCACATGCAGGTGTGTAGAACCCCTTTTATAC
>NC_056741.1:980700250-980780250 GCF_019279795.1 Protopterus annectens | reverse complement strand
GAATGCACAGATACTATGCAGATGCTGTAACTATTACACTGTTGACATTAACATTGCTTCCGCCTATTTCCTGTTTAGATGATTTCTATGTGTAAGCTAGGCTATGCGAAGGGCGGAGGCCCCCAAACCCACTGAGCTTCACTTACTCTTGAAATAGCAACATATAACAAATGTACTGTGAGACAATACATTACATTCCTAACTACATTAGGCATATCCCCTCACTGACACACTTTAAGGGAAAACTTGTGTGAATGGGTAACAGAATATACACCCCTGGGATCATGTGCCCCAGAACCATACAGCCAGGTGGTGGGGGAGCCTGTCCAGTTTGATAGCTGTGAGACCTGTTAGGGAAATTGAATGGCGTTGAATTGTCACATTAACATGCCCTCTTTAGATCACTAAGTGCCCCTATCACCCTCCACAACCCCAGTCTTCAACAGCTTCCAGCAACTCTGCCTGGAATTGCTTCATTGGCTAAGCTTGATAGAGCCTCAGTTACTTCATCAATGGTGCAGAGAAAGCCAACACACTGTAGCTATGCTTCTAATTGCCCTTGGGCAGACAGGTAGTAGGCTATCTGTGAACCTCCAAAGTGCAGGCCATCACAGTGATAATATGTGAATAAACAGACCTTCAGATCACAATATACAGTGAGAAATCACCACATAGTCAGTAAACAGTTAAGTACAGCAAGAACATACAGAACACTGACACTTAGTCACTCCAAAAGCCTATCTTGGAAGCTAGAAGACTTGTATAAGTTTAAGGCTTTCTATTGCTTACCAGTAGGTTACCTACAGGAGAGATGAAAAACAAGCACAGATGGGGTACATACATGCAACAATACCATACCGACCTATGTGCCAACCTTAGGCTTTGGAATACTGGCCAAGGCTATTAGCACCCTCATGGTACCTTATTTTTGAGAGTCTCGAAGGTGAATACCATCTCCGTAAACAGCACAATAGCAGAATCAATGAGGGTTATGCTACTCAACACCAGGGGTTGTGATCACAACATGCATGCACTCACAGCACTTTTCAGGATGGACAACATCAACATCTGTGCAGTAACTGAGATCTGTCTTAAGTTTCCTGAGAACACAACAGCACTACCAGACTACAACCCATACCATACATTTCAGCCACAGAACATGGACTGACACTGACATGGAGGGGGGTGTATCCATATTCATCAGGGATACCTGCACCTCCAGGTTAGTTGGGCAACATGATACCTCTGATATCATCCATGTGCAGCTAACATCAGCCACAACTGCAATGTAAACTGTGGCTTGCTAAGGATCACCTTGCATGACCCAGGACCACCACTTCATCTACCTGGGGACAGTAAAGAACATGACAGTCCTAACACACACCCTGCCATTGGTTGATGTCAACTACCATACCATTAACTGGGAAACTTACTCCAGTACTCACTTCCAGGCCCAGCGCTTCCTGGAATTTATCACCTCATATGCTCTGTATCAGGTGGTAACCTCCCTAACGAGGGGTGGAAACATACTAGAAGTGGCCATCACCAACATGAGAAACAGGTGCACCACAGCGGAGGTTAACTGGTCACTGGTTATATCTGACCAAGAACTATTCACTGTTTCCACACCCAAGCATCTCCTCCACCCACAGATACCACAGTGTATACCTTTCCTACAGCTAAATTTACACTACTAGTGACAGGGGTGAGGGGTTTCACAGCCTCAACGCTATGGGGAAACACTGCTCAAGATACAGACAGATTTACAAATGCAATCTATAAGCACCTACATGGATGTATGGATCGTGCCATCACTGGTAAACCAAGACTCACTCCTCCTAGACAAGGACACCAGTCTGGTGGACCTCTGCAATAAACAGGCTATGCTACAAGAAGTAGGACAGTGTTCCAGACAAACAGCGAATCCCAAGAAGGGCAGACATCTGTGACCACTATTAGTATGATACGTAGGTCCCTCATGACATCATCTAAGGCTAACATCAGCAGGAGAATACGCAAGGATTCAAAAGATAACCACAAAGCCTTCTTTGGCTATGTCGAGGATCTAAGTGGTGACACACAGATTTGCACTGTGCCTGTGAAATATAGCACAAAATATACTGACCCTACTGATATCACCAACATCCTTGCAGATACATTCGGTGCATACTTCACCCCCTAAAGAGTCCACAACACTACCCGAAAGGTACAGTATCCCACACATCAGAGACACACAGGTGGAAATGGCCCTCTCTAACAGCAGAACACAGCGTCAATGGAGACAGATGTTGTCCCAGACTGCATCTTGCAATCTGTACAAGACAACCTGACCACCCACCTAATTAAGCTTTCCATCCTCAGCCTCTCCACGGGCTACATGCCCATACAATGGCACGGGCAATGGTTATTCTACTCCATCAAGGTGGAATCACAACTGACCATGGTAACTACCACCCCATAAGCCTGACTAGCCTGGTCTGCAATGGTATGGATCACATCCTCATGGCACTCATTAACAAAGACATTGGTAACCTCCGAACACGTGACCCAACCCAGGTCAGCTTGGTTGAGTGCAGTTCATGCCTACTGAACCTGTTTGATGTCTTACATACAGTCACCAAGATATTAGATGACAGGGGAGGTGGTTCACACATACTACCTGGACCTCGCCAAGGCTTTTGACACCATGCCCCACTCAGGTATTATTGATAAACACATCAGACTGTACATACATCCATACATCACAGGTTGGGTTGCCAATGGGCTTACACACAGAACCCACATGGTACGACTAGTGGTCTCCAGGTCTAACTCTTGACCAGTCATGACTGGTGTCCCACAGGACTCAGTCCTGGGAGCCCTACTGTTTGGCACATACTTCTCAGAGGTACAAGCAAATACAGGTGGACTACAGCAGACCATGTTTGACAATGGCTGCGAACTGGGAGCCATGATTGATAGTTCAGCTGACACAGACATCCCTCAAGGGGCCTCACAGAGAACGTCACATGGTGTCAAAGTCACGGCCTCCAGCCAAGTGCCACCAACTGCATGGTCATTCCATTGTGGAATATTAAGCACCCACATATTAACACATAAGTGGCAGCCACTTTAATATGGATGAGGTAATGGGGTATCTGGGGACTAAGGTAGATAGTGATCTCCCCATTTGACCATCATATCTCCACAGTAGTTAGGACATCCTTCTATGTAGGCCATCTGATTACTAAACGATTCCCATCTAGACATACTGGGGTTATAGTGCCCCTTTATTCATCACTAATCAGTCCCATCATAGGGTATAATATCCCATTTGGGATGTACCTCAGAAGACACTTCCAACAACTGGGAGGTCCACGAATGTACCTCACCAAGGGGAATACTGGCCACCAACATATGGCCTATGTAGCCAGACTGAATAAACTCCTGCTTTACTCAGTGGCATCTCATTTACCCAGAGATGATCTCCACTGGCAACACAGCCATGTCGAACTCAGGCTTAATGGATATGCTCCACCTATGGGAATCCATGTCACAGTGAGCCACACACTGTAGAGAGCGGAACCTTGCCACAACAATAACTGAAAGATGCTGGAGGGACAGATTCCTGTCACAGACACTCCCCATACTTTGGAACAACATCCCTAACTACATTATACAGAGCCCCTCATTAACACTCTGCAAGAGAAACATTAAAGAGTGGATGGGGAAGAGTAGATGCACCCCAGGGATCCCACCATTGGCTCTGCTCCACAGAGGGACAGTTGATGAATCAATGGGGTGGCAAAAGCTGACACATTTTCTTGACTTATGAATGGCCTCTGGCAGTTGGCCAAGTACCTACCTATGAATCTATACATACAGTATCTAAATATGCTGATAGCTTAATTTACTGTTCAGGTGTTGACTTACCTTGTGCCAATGGCAGTTGTGTGTGCAATAGTTGAGGGCTGCCTATGTTGGATGCCAGTAGACTGCCTATACATGACAAGTCTTGTATGTGTGTGCCATCCATTTTACTGTGTGTGCAGGTGGAGAAAGGTGTCAGTACCTAGCTGTCTACACTGTCAGTGTGTGTGCTATATTTTCCCTCTTTGCCAAGGCATGGGCATACTGGGCACGCCTCTGTCTGCCTACTGAGGCTGGCTCAGGGTGTTCATGGTCTGAGTACCTCTGTGCCTGTGGGGCCCTTGGCAATGGTGGTGGGCTGTGAAGGCCTTCACCAGTCTGTCCCTGCTGCAGCTGTTTCCGCAGGACCATATTGTGTAGCATGGCACACACTATGAAGATGTGGGCACACGTGCCTGGAGAGTAATGCAAGGCTCCACCAGATATGTCCAAGCAATGGAACCGTGATTTCAGCATCCCAAACACACGCTCTATGATGATTCTGGTTTGTGCGTGTGCCTCATTTGGCATTCCTGCATGGGTGTGTGGGCATTTCTGATGGGAATCATCATCCACGGTTCCAGTGCATAGCCAGCATATTCCACCAGGTGGCCATTTGGGATGTCCCCCCTGGCAAATAACTGATACAGTTGTGAGGCATGCCAGATGTGGGAGTCATGATAGCTTCCAGGGCTGCCAGCACACACATCCATGATAATGCCCTGGGCATTGCACATGACCTGGCAGTTGATGGGGGGGGTATCCCTTGTGGTTTATGTAGCACCTACCCTGCTCACCAGGTGGTGACTTGATGTGTATGTGCGTACAGTCTATTGCATCCAGTACCTCCGGGTATTCTGCCACATGGTAGAAGAGATGCGTATTGCTGGCCAACTCCTCCTGCATTTGGGGAAAGTATATGTGCTCATTGGCATGTGATAACATGGCATCCAGGAACTGGTGTAGTACCCTGAATGCTGATGTCTGTGAGATCCCCATGATATCCCCAGTTGGTCTTTGAAAGGTACTAGTAGCTAGTATTCTCAGGCTTACACATACCTTCATATCCACGGGGATGGGTTCCCCTCTGTTTGTTCTGGCTTTGAGGCATGTCCGGCACAGCTCCACAAGTTGCTGTAGGATGTCCCTGTCCACCCTGTAATGCTCTGCTATCTCTAGATCATGTAGCCCCTAGTAGGTTACCCTGTGTCTGAACACTCTTCTCCTCTTCTGGTGCCTAATGTGGTCATGTGCATCATCCTCCACACCACCTTCAGTCTCCAACACATGCTGGTGGATCAAAGCTATGGCAGCCCCTAACATGTACATACTAAAAGTTCCCCGTCTGTATACACCACTTGTGCAGAGTGTAAGGGAATACACAAATGTGTGTGAGGTGCTTTTACACTTTATACTATTGTGCTATGGATGCTGCTGATGTCAGTGGGTGTGTATGAGCTATTCCAGCTGCAGCATGTCTTAATTATGGGTTTTGAAATGAGTACTGCAAGTGTGGGGCCTTTACTGTGGAGATCTTCTTGCCTGCCTTGATTAATCTGTTGCCCTTAAATTAACTTTTAAACCTGGATCCCCTCCCATTATCAGGCATGCATCCACCTGCCGTCTTTCTTGTTTAGTACTTTCCCTACCCAGTCATGGCAAAATATGCCTTGTAGCTGATATACTGCAAATCGGCTTTGTTCTGCTTTGACACTTTACTGTTTTCATTGCAGTAAAGCCCCTCCCCTTTCCTTTTCAGCAGGCAGCTGCTTGCAGCCTTGTTAGCTTGTAGGCTCCTAGGTGTTACTTAGTCATTTGTACTCCAATTTCACTGCTGCAGCATTTCCTTATTTCTTTCCTATATCCTTCCTGTTTCAGCTGCAGTGCGCTCCAAGCATACCCGTTTACCAAGTTTACACACATTTTCATCTCTGTTAACATGCATACTCGGTTACCTTGTGTACTCTCAGCTAAGCATAGCTATGGCCAATTCAACACACCCCTATCCTGCAGCTTTGCCTAGCTAGGGGCAAACCGGTTTAGCAATGCTCCAATGTGCTTACAGCAATGGCGACACACCCCTCTCTTGATGTCATCTTTATCTTAAGGGCACACCTCGGTATTATAACGCTACACTGTCATGTGCATCCTTACACCAGCAGGGAATCTGCAATTCACTATTACTCCTCTCATTTGCATGGCATTGCCTACTAATTCCTAGCTACTGCACATATCACTGTCACTGCCCCTTAGTAACCCTTGCGCCATAGTATGGTGTAGCATGCCTGCCATTGGCTATTAATGGGAAATCGTGATATGTGTTTCATTGCAGTTTTATTCTATATTTTTATGTATTCCTTGCGATCCCCTTTGCGCACTGCTGCCCTGCGCTTCCACATTGCGATAGTGTGACTATATATATTAAATGTTAATTTTATATTTTGTACCTTTTTTTATGCCAATGGCTATATAATTAGACATTGGCATATATTAACAGTATAATACATGTGTTTGGTCGGCTGTCATGGCTCCGATTTTGTGTTTGGGGAAATTGTGATATGTGTTTCATTGCGGTTTTATTTTATATTTTTATATATTCCTTGCGATCCCCTTTGTGCACCACTGCCCTGCGCTTCCACATCGCGATAGTGTGACTATATATATTAAATGTTAATTTTATATTTTGTACATGCTTTTTTATGCCAATGGCTATATATTTAGCCATTGGCATATATTAACAATATAATACATGTGTCTGGTTGGCTGTCATGGCTCCGATTTTGTTTTTCTACGGTTTACATTTTTGCATGCTTACACTACGCCTGCACCACTTCCAGGATTGCTACATACCTTCATTTACATGCTACACTGCTGCACCTGGGGTAATTAGCATACAGGGCCCGAGAGTTGTGCGGCTGTAGCATACACAGGTAGTGCACATGGAAACAGCTCATACCTGAATTGCTCGGCAGCCATATTTAGTGTTAGAACACCGATGCTACTCCTGCACCTGGCGCAAGCTTCATGAATCCCGGGGACCATGTTATCAGTATGAAGTAAAAAAAAAAGAGAGAGAATTGAAGGAGGTTGTGTGGTAGTTTATTAATGAAAATAGAAAAAAATGATGGGTCAGAATGGAGCTCTGTGGGACTCCTTTAAGGTGAGGGGTAGAAGCAGACAGAGTATTTCAAAAATGCACAGTGAAGTACTGAATGAAAAGATAAGTTTTTAAATCAGGGAGCTGTATCTAAGCTAATTCCAGTTTCATACATGTGATCTAAAAGAATGTCTTAGTCAACCAGATTGAAAGCTCAGTTGAGGTCAATAAAAATGATGTCAGTGAGGTGGCCTTTGACCATAGCCAGGAGTATGCTATCAGTAAGTGTACAGGGTACAGAATTGTTCCTACCAGTCCAAAAGTCATGCTGTTTTGAGGATAGCAGATAACAATGGGAGACATGATGGATTTGTTTATCATAAACTAATTTTTCAAGGATTTTACCAAGTATATGAAAAATGGAGATGGGACAGAAGTCAGTGGTGTGGGATGGATTAGCTTTTTGGATGGAGGGGTTTCACAACGGATGTTTCCAGATATCAGGCATGGTGTTTTGAGTTAGGCAGGGATAATAAATGTGAAGAAGAGGTGGGGGCTATGATGTTCCTACATAGGAATAAGAACCATGGGAGAAGATTATCATGATAAACAGGTGAGTCAGGTTTTAGTTCTTCAATTAACGGTACCATGTGTTTTGCTTTGATTGCTTTGAAAGGGAAAGTGGGAATATAGGGGAGAGGAGAGAGGCCAGAGGGAAAGGAGGGGTTATTAATGGAATCAAGCATAGAAGAGAACTGAAGTGAAAGCTGAAATCAGCAGCTTTGAGGTGAGAAGAGGAGGAGATGGTGTTGGCTGGATAAGTCCAGCCTCTCAGGTAGTTGACTCCTGCCCAGACTTATTTAAGAGTGTTGATAAGTGATGACTGATGCTTTTTCATAATGTGACCTTTATGTCATTTGATTGCTATACTTGTTAGCTTAGAATAATGTTGCCTGGATGTTGAGGATGGATTGCTTTACCAAGAATGCCATACATTGTCCTAGAGACGAAAAAGAGATTTGAGTTTTACACAAGCCACTTGTTGTTGTTTTTTTTGGGGGGGGGGGGTTGGCGGTTTATATCAGCATATGATTTTAGGGAAGAATGAGTCCTTGAGGTTAGTGAGGTTAGTGAGAACTTGTGTGAGGTGAATGTTGCAGTGGCTAGAGTCAGTAGAAGAGAAAACTGCAGACAAGTCTAATGAGGCTAGAATTGTCTTTAGTGTGAGAACACTGGATTGGCACTTTTTCTGGTTTGATATGAGGGAGAGATTTCATTTATGTACTGAAAGATATTGAAGCTGATTGGACAATGGTCTCTGAAGGAAGGTGGCTTGAATGAGAATTTGAGAAATAAAGTTAGGATCAATAAGTAAGTGATAAGAAGAGTTAGGATTTGGTCTGCTGGGTTTAGCGGCCAGTTGTGTGAGTATGAATTCTTTAAGGATTTAACAGATATTGCTTTGATTATGGTCAAGAAGACTAAGATTGAAGTCACAAAGTAGGATGAATTTTCTGAGATTAATTTTTTATGGAGGAGGTAATTTCAAGCAAAGGTGTTTTGAATTTGGTTAAGGAGGTGGAAGGGAAGAAGTAAGCTACAGCAAGATAATTAGGGAACGTGTTTGGGGAGGGGAACCAGAGAAGTAGCCAGTTAGGAAGGGAGTTTATAGTAGTGTTGGTCTGAACTAATAGTTGGACATATCGATTAGATATAAACAGTAGTACTCCACAACCAGGTCTAGAACCAGTTATACAATCAAGATAATAGCTGTACCCAGAGATGCGTGATGGATAGAAGGATCAGTAGGTTTGAAGTAAGATTCTTTTATAGGTATGAAGCCAGGATGGCACAGGGTGAAAGCTGTTTAGTTGCAACATGTCGTTCTTGATACTATGGGCACTAAGTGAGACATAAGATGAAACTGATGGGCCAGGCTTAGGTTCAATTTTGCAACGTAAGAGCAAGAGGAGTATTATAGGGGTAATCTTATAGTCTGGGTAGTTTAAGGGAGTGTCTTGTAAGGGATTAGTTGGTAGTATAAGAGAATGAGAATGGATATGACAGGCAATGAGAAGTGTGTAAGGGCAGGATAGGGTTGAGGGAATGTGCATACTTGGGTACATGAATATGCAAGCTGAATGGATATTACTGTGGTATGAGAAAAAAGTATTTTAAAGGATGTATGGGAGTTGTATTTTCACTCAATAAGAGAAGAAATCCTTATTTCTATAAATGAAAGAGTAAGACAAGAGCTGCAGCTGTGACATACTCATCCTTGTCAGCTGTGAGCAGGATGAAATACTTCAATGAGCTTGAGAAAGGAACGTGACAGATGCTAGTTATATTTTGCTTTTCTGTTTTGTTGGCAAGCATTTATTTCCAATGCAAAAGTTTTTTTTTTTTTTCAAAATTCTTACACAAAAAATATCAACCAATCACAGCTACCTGTCATATCTGCTGAATTCATTATCCTGAGATGGTGTCTCAAAAGTGTTGATGCACATATCCCTTCTGCTGAAAACCACATGCTCCTTAAAAGGACAGTGCAGGAACAGCAGAGTCCTGGGGGTTTGCATCCATAATGGGGGTAGTTATCAGTTTTGTATTTGCAACAAGACCATACATTGGCAGATTCATGAATCTGAATATTAATTTCATCTGAATCACACTATAATGTGCATTCATTATAAACACAGAATGAATAATCTCTATTTGCAGATACAGGACAGTCCCACTCATACATTTTTTTTTTCATTCAGTTAGCTCCACTGTATAAATGCTTTTACCAATTCACTTCCACTTTGTACTGACCTACTGTATCAATATGTTTGGCTACCAGGAAGTTGTCTCAGCTTGCAGCTTATTTTTTTATTTTATTTTTATTTTTATTTTACATTTGTTAACTGGGATAGTCCGACTGGAATCATGTCCATTTTCAGCGGAGGCCCTGCGAGAAAAGCTCCAAGACAAACAATAACATTTAAAACAATGAAGACAATTTACAGATTTGATTATGTACAAGAATGTAAAAGCCAAGTTATCAGGTTAGAGTTTCCCCCAGGTTACAGTCAGGGGAAATTTTACAGTAAATTGACTAGTTAATTCACATTTAAGGTAAGAGTTAGCCAGGCTTGTTACAGTGGCAAAGCAAGTTTAGAGCCAGATGTTGTTTGAGTCTGGTTTTAAATTGGGTTAGGGAGGAGAACAATGTAATATCAGCTGGGAGTAGGTTCCAAACTCTGCAGAGTTTGCAAAGAGGGAGTCACCGGCTAAATTGTTAGTTTTGATAGTTTGAATTTGTTTGTTTGAGGAGTGAAGCAGTATCGGATTGTTATAGGGGGTGATAATATTCTTAAGAGTTGGTGTATTATCTGGGTTATGGAGGATTTTCTTGGCCACAATTAGAAGGTTAAATTGGATAAGACTAGGAAGTTCTAGCCACTCAAGTTGTTTAAGGTTGATGCAGTGGTGTGTTCTAAAAGGCAGGCCTGTGGCAAACCTGGCAATGGGATTGTAACATGTTGACAGTCTGTTAAGTACAGACTTGTTTAGATTAGAGGGAAGGGGGGGGAAGCATATAGAAGTGTTGAGAGTAGGTGAGAGTGGGCTATGGCGATCTTAGCTGGAGGGGTTAAGAAGGCTTTAATTCTGTATAGTGACCCAAGTTTTTTATTGATGGTCTTGATCAATTGGTTTACGTGTAGGTCAAATTTTAGGTTATTATCAATAATGACTCCTAGCAGTTTTGTAGAAGGGTCAGGGGAGGTTATTGTCCCATCTTTTACATTTATGGTGAAGGTAAAAGCAGTGGACCTTTGTGTGGGTGAGAATAGCAGCATTTTAGGTTTTTTTTGCATTTAGCACAAGTTAAGGGAACTATTTCATCCTCTCAGGTAATGCTTGGTGAGTACTTACCTCTCCAACCCTTGAATTCCTTGTACATTGCTGCAACAGTAGACTTGGTAAAATGTTCCACAGATTCAGGACAGGACAGTCCTCCTAGAGAATGTCCTTATTCCTGCATGGAACAATGTCTTTCCTGATGAGTTCTTCCTAGTGCCATAGCTTTTTCTCAACAGTGGAGTTGCTAAGGGTGGAGTCCATGGAGTCCTACTGTCCATCCAGAGAGCTGAAACACACCAGAGAGTGCAACTCATTCTTTCCCATTCTGGTCTTCCATCAGTGGAACCACTTGGGAAAGCTGTGTAGTACTGACAAATGTGTATGTCTTGCACCCTCCAAATAAGGCTTTATTTCCATGGTAACGAGTAAACATGTGGTAATGAGCTGTCCACTTATATGTGTAAATTTCTATCCCAAGTGCTGGTGAGACAATTGAATAGTATGCATTTACAAGCCATAAAAGAACGCTGTTTGCTGGCATTAGCTAATGAGATCATATGTATTAAACTTCCTAAACACACATTAAGCAAATATGAGTCAAAACATTTTTTTCATACTCAGGGGTAGTTAACTTTTTTAAGGATTCTGTCTTTACAAGATGTGGCTAGGTTTTATCATTAACTAAAATGCAAACCATTTGGTCTGAAACAATTTCATAACCTTAAAGGTCTCAGTTAGGTCTGTGTGTCATTCTTAGAACAAGGCTGTCTTCTTGTGCATACAGTGCTGCATTCAGAACAGCAGGTTCATAAGTAGTTACTAGGCATGTGGTCTAGCAGTCCATTGAGATTCCACACTAGTGTCCAAGTTGCCGAAAAGTGCTATCTGGTTAAGTAAATTACTTAAGGTCACACAGTAGACAAATAGAGGCTGAGGGACTCAAACTCTGGATGACAAGAAGAAGTTGACTAAAGCTCATAGCCTTAATTATTTGTGTTAATTGACAGTTTTTCTTCTTACCATACTCTACGAACATTCCCATACAACACTGAGGCTTGTTTCAGAATAATATGGTAAGGTGCATTTCAGGAATGATACCTATAACAAGCTGTGGCATTGACAAGAAGATGGATACGAATATTATCAGGTAAGAGAACTTTCTATTTTATGGTTTAGAAAAAAAGAAAAAAAATAGAAAAAACACACAATGCACATAGTTAAAGTAGAGCTGGTACTTCACTGGCTCTTTGAAGGCACTCCCTCCTCTTGTACTGTTGCCAAGAGAGGGTAAGCAAAGGTTTCATCATATCCATCTCACAGGCATATATCCCTCAGGAGAAATTGCCTGACTTGGTAGATGTTTGGTTACTACTTTAAAGAAGTTCTTTGATGCTCTGATATTTCAGAATGCTCGAGTCTGGGCTGACAGTTTTAGGGAGGCTAATTGCAGGTCAAATACAGCACTCTGATACAACATTCATATTAATTTTATGCAAACCTGTTTTTTAGTTAGAATGGAGATTCTAGCAGGTATGATATAGGGTTAGTGATGGAGTTTGCTCAACCATTATTAAGTCATTTAGTGGGTGCAAGTCTGTTAGGTCAACCTTACAGGATATCTTCTTAGATGATATTTCTTCCAGATTACACTGAGTAAGCAGATCTCTGGATATCTTTCCTGTTGTTGGAAATGTAGAACAGAGGAGCTACATACTTCCATATATAGCAGGACTGCCCCTCTGAATAATATATGGACAATCACTGCTATATTTGTATCAAAACTGCCTCGCGCTACATTCCCAACTCTTGAAGGGCTTTATACAGTTCCTCTTATTGCATAACATGTCCACAAATCATTGCTGCTGAGAAATATCAATGAATTATTACTGAAGAGAAGTTGTGGAAAAAGATAACTCAGCTTGTTGCCTAAACTGGGCATTGACGATGTAAAAGAGTTTTCATTATAGGGGAAATGGTTGCTAGAGCTGGGAAAATGAAGACAACAGCTAAAGAGCTAGGGATCTCAAAGATAAAAAAATTCTGATTAGATTCCCATTGGCAAACATTGTATTTCTTTTCTTTTAGCTTTAGCTGTGATATGCTGCCTAAGTTAAGAGCCAAAGGAAACTGACTTGAGCTATGTTCTGTATCTTGTGTAGTAACACTATTGGACTCCCATACTAGATTTGCATTGTTTTATTGCCTATTTGTAAAATGTGACATGTCTCAGCAGATATTTAGTGTATTACATATCAAATCTCTTACCCTATCACTGTCTAAATGTTCTTTGTTCTAAGATAGTATACATGCAATCCTTGGGTAAGACCCTGTACAAACAATTTCAGGTGTTGGGCTGTTTTGACTGACATACAGTAAGGAATCTGTTACAAAAAAAAAAAAAATAAAAAATAAATTATTTCTGCTCTACCACTGCTCTACTACTGTGCTTGTAAAACTGAACTATTCCTCTCTTTTTGAAGCTGTCTGGTGAGGAAATGTAGAACTTTGCAAGGAATGGGAAATGCCAGTGACATCTCTATCATATCTGTAAGAGGCAGTGTGTGATAACAGGCATGATGAAGTGGTAACTTGTGGCCCAGCAAGAGGATATAACTTTAGCCACAACCCATAAAGCTGCTTTTGGATAGCATTCTTGCCAAAGTAATACCTCTTTTCATCTTTCCTACTGACTTTATGCAGCATATAGGTGGTTACAGTTCTATCTTGTGTTTGACTAGCATGAGTACTTTGAGATCCAGTCTATCCTGCCCACACCATAGGAAAACTAGTTTCTTATATGTATGTATATATATATATATATATATATATATATATATATATATATATATATATATATATATATATATATTATTCCCATGTTGTAAAGTTTGCACTGGCCTCCTACTGGATTTTGGATTCTGTTTTAAATATTAGTGTTGCTGTTTTTGTCCCTGTACAGCATATATCTCTCTTTCCTGAATGAGCAGATTTTTTTTCATTGTTTACAATCTAAGATGTGATACCTTTCCACCTTGATGTTATTAGTGGTTCTCAATGTGATGCTGAAAATTTCTGGTAACTAGTCATTTCACATACCTCTCAGCCTCTTAGCACAAGAAATCTGGCAAAGCCATAAATAGAAGTGGGAGAATGGCCCAAAAATAGGGACACTTTTTAAATATTACTCTTACAAACTTAGAAAGTTGCTAGAATAACAGGTTTTCCATTAGCATGAATTTTCTGAAGGGTACAAAGTCTGAAACTAAAATGTCTTTCATTGTTTTCTAACTTCAATCTTTACTGATTTGCTACTACTTTGCCAGAAAAACACAATTTTATGAAAAACAGACCAAAAATATGTGGCAAAAATCTGGACATTCTGTGAAAATCTCTACAGTTGCGAGGCATGTATTTCATTAGAAAGGCCAGTAGATTAGGAAGTAGTCTAAATTAACCTGCATTATGCTCATTGAAATGATCTTTTTGACATAACTTTTAGTGATAACTAAGCTGAATGTTTTTTTTTTTTTTACATGTGCCAGCATTCTTATTATTGGCTGCTGTTTATTGTTATAACTTTGTATTGTTGTTTTGTATTTTAAAGTTCATTTTATTGTTTAAATGCTTAGTCTTAATAACTTTTATAAATTTGATTTTTTTAAAGTCCAGCTTGAAAATGTTGATCTTTCTATTACTGCTGCAAGAATTCTGTACTTTTGTGTGTTTTTTTTTTTTTTTTTTGCTGCCTTTATTTTGACTGCTGTACTGCAGTGGAGATTAGTCTAATGCTATTTCTCTCTCCCTTTGCAGTGATGATCTCACTGTGAATAACTTCTTCCAGCAACCAGCAAGGAAACAAGTATATACACAACACATTACAGGACCAAATAACTGCTTATAAAAGAAGGTCATGTCTCAGAATATATTCTGACAATGGATGGTCTCATCTGAATTGTACAACTTGTACTCAGAATTAATAAGAAACTTGTTAAAAATAGTTCCCTGAGTAACATTGCACAATAATGGAAGGTCTCTGGCTCTCATGTTTTGCTCCACATCTCATTAACTTGTAATTACAGACCCTCTCAACCAGCCTGCCACAACCCTCATGCACAGACACAAATGGCCAGTTCCTGAGCTGCTTGTCCAAGCGAATCAGCCTTTACAATGGCATGTCACTTCTGCTGTGAATCCCAGAGCAAATGTCTTGGGATGAATCCAGAAATAATTAAATCTTTTAAAGATACACCATCAGTTTCGTGTTCCTTTATATTAAAATGTTAACAGAATTTTACTATAACAGATAAAAACATAATTTTATATAATTTACTTACAGTTAATGTTGAATGGCTGGTAAATGAAATGTACAGTTGTACCACACTAAATTGCTAGCTGTATTTAGACCAGTGATACAAAAACTGCAAAGCTTGACCATTAGCTCATAAAGCTAGATGTTTTCATTGAATGTGAACCGTGTGTTTTCAGTCTTACAATCTGGGCATCCATGATCTTTGCTATGTAGTTAATGTATAATCTGTGATGAGGCAATATACTTCAATGCTTTCACGCAAATCTGCCTTGAATCATTCATCATCTGGACTAGCTATAAATGGAAGTCATGCAGAATATATGATAAACAAGAGCCAAACACATTTTCTTTGTAATTGCAAATGCTTGCAAACTGCATACAATACAATCAATGCATTTATATTAAAAAATAACACTTGACAGTCATTTCAGTACACATAGGGGTACAGAACATGACATTATTGAGTTGCTATAGTCTGGATTATAAAAATAATTTGCCTGATTTAAAAATATTTAAGTTTCATTGTTTTATAACTATCCAAACTATCCATATTAGAGACATGAAATGCAAGCTTTAAAATTCTAAACCAGCTATGGGACAGATGTGCTTTTCAAGCAGCATCAGTTCATTATGTATGAAAAAGGCCTTTCAGCAGTTTTAGAAATAGTCAGACATGGCCATGTCTTGCCATCTGTCTTGGAGCGACTCCAGTTCTGAAAACATGAAGTGCATTGTTATGAACTAGACAAGCACCAAAACTGAAAGCCTGACTAGGGATACTATTTTAAAATGTTTATATGTTTGATCTAGATTTAGAGTCAGCGATAGGAAAGCTGCTGGAAAACATTGCATTGGAATTGGGCAAGCACTAACTACTGCTGTAGCATAACGTGTTACACAGGAGAATGGGGACTGAACCACTTGATTCACCTGACAATAAGACAATACAACTAGGCAGGCAGTGATAACAGCAGATAGCACTACTAGGCAGGCAGTGATGAAGGCAGATAACACTACTAGGCAAGCAGTACCAGCTGTAGCATGGAGCCAATTCTGGAGTATAAACCCAAGTATCCCTACATATACAGTGGATATAAAAAGTTTGCACACCCCTGTTAAAATGCCAGTTTTTTGTGATGTAAAAGAAATGAGACCACAATAAATCCTTTCAAAACTTTTCCCACCTTTAATGTGACCTATAACCTGTACAATTCAATTGAAAAACAAACAAATCTGTTAGGGGGAAAAATATATATAAAAAATACAATAAGCTGATTGCATGTGCACACCCTTAAACTACTACTTTGTTGAAGCACCTCTTGATTTAATTACAGCATTCAGTCTTCTTGGGTACACACCTGCCATCAATTAACGAGACTCTGATTAACCCCGAATAAAGTTCAGCTGTCCTAGTAGGATTTTCCTGACATTTACTCAGTTGCCTGTTACAGCAAAAGTCATGGTTTGCAGAGAGCTTACAAAGCATCAAAGGGATCTCATTGTTGAAAGGTATCATTCAGGACAAGGGTACAAGAACATTTCCACAGCATTGGATATACCATGGAACACAGTGAAGACAGTCATCAAAAAGTGGAGAAAATATGGGGCAACTGTGAGGTTGCAAAGAACTGGACATCCCTCCAAAATTGATGAAAAGACAAGATGAAAACTGGTCAGGGAGGCAGCCAAGACACCTACAGCAACACTGAAGGAATTTCTGGCAAGTACTGGTTGTGTACTACATGTGACAACAATCTCACGTATTCGCCATATGTCTGGGCTATGGGGTAGAGTTGCAAGACAGAAGCCTTTTCTTAAACAGAAAAGCATCCAGGCCCAGTTAAAATTTGCAAAATAATGCAACAAGTCTCCCAAAAACATGTGGAAAAATGTGTTATGGTCCGATGAGACCAAGGTTGAATTTTTTGGCCACAATTCCAAAAGGTACGTTTGGCACAAAAACAACACTTCACACACCAAAAGAACACCACCCCCACAGTGAAGCATGGTGGTGGCAGTATCATGCTTTGGGGTTGCTTTTCTTCAGCTGGAACTGGGGCTTTAGTCAAGGTGGAGGGAATTATGAACAGTTCCAAATACCTGTCACTTTTGGCCCAAAACCTTTAGGCGTCTGCTAGAAAGCTGAAGATGAAAAGAAATTTCACCTTTCAACATGTCAATGATCCAAATCAACAAAAGAATGGCTTCACCAGAAGAAAATTAAAGGTTTGGAATGGTCCAGGCAAAGCCCAGATGTAAATCCAATAGAAAATCTGAGGAGTGACCTGAAGAGGGCTGTGCACAACAGATGCCCTCACAATTTGACAGATTTAGAGTGCTTTTGCAAGGAAGTGTGGGCAAATATTGCCAAGTCAAGATGTGCCATGCTGATAGACTCCTACCCAAGAAGACTGTGGTGTAATTAAATCAAAAAGTGCTTCAACAAAGTATTAGTTTAAGGATGTGCACACATGCAACCAGCTTATTATACATTTTTCATTTTTTATATTTTTTTCCCTAACAGATTTGTTTGTTTTTCAATTGAACTGTACAGGTTATAGGTCACATTAAAGGTTGGAAAAAGTTTTGAAATGGTTTATTGTGGTCTCATTTTTTATATCACAAAAACCTGGCATTTTAACAGGGGTGTGTAAACTTTTTATATCCACTGTATATATATGTAAATAAAATAACAGCCATCCAAGTATACTTTTACACATGAGGCAGGAAATAGAATAATGGGTATAGGACAGGACAGAAATGATATCTGTGGAAGATGACCCCAAGTAGCATGCACTCAAATGCCTGAACATCACTCACTAACAGACATATGTGTGAAAAGTGTGACATTGTCATACATTCCCATTTTCAAAGCAGAACCGAGATGCTTTGTCACATGATTGTCACATGGGTTTACTGTACTGTTACGCAGCTTATGAGATTCCTGCATATATTATACACCATTTTTTCTGCTCACATATGAAACCAGCCAAAGACAGTAAAAATAAACCATTAATGTTAGGCAAAGCTATATTAGACAGTCAAGCGTATGCACAAAGGGAGCCTAGTTTATCACTATGCAAATGTATTACTCGTGTTAGTCACAAGACAGCAGGATATTTAAACCTATGGTTTCCACATGTAGCAAGTAGAGTACTTTGTGAACTTGTTGCATATGTTAGTGCAGGTGCATAGGATCATAGGATCATAGGAGGTTACTAGGCTAATGACCATAGAGCCCTTACAAGCCTAGCCAAGTTTTACCCTTATTTCCATGATCAGCACCTATCAACCCTGTCCGAGAGGGATATAGGTGGAAACCCTGGGGTGAATTTCTGGTTACCCATCCAATCGTCCATATTGCATTTGAAGAGGGTCAGTGAGATTCTCTGCTTGACATGAAGCGGGGGTCTGTTCCAAAGGTGTGGTAACCACTTGCGAGACAAATCTGTCCCTCTAGCAGGTTCTATTAATGTCACATACCAGGTTAAGGCCATTAGACCGAATAACTCATGTAACATTTGACTTATGGATATGCAGCATTTCCAATAAAGCTGGGTCAAAGATTGCCTTATATGCAAGGAAGAGATTGCCTCTGAGGAGTCTGTATTAAACAGAATAAAGTGACTGTGATTTCAGATGATCTTCATAGGACAGATGCTGAAGACCTTGAATTTTCCTTGTGAGGAACCTTTGTGGTCTCTCCAATTGATGCAGGTGCTTGGAAAGGTACATACCAAAAGGGGCATTGTACTCAATTATTGACCTGATGAAGGAAGAGTACAGGTAGAATATGACTTTGTTTTTTTCTGGAGGTAATGCTAAAATGAGCAATACAGAATGCCCTTCTTACCACTGTGGATACATGGTGATCAAAATTAAGGTTGCTGTCAACCTGTGTGCCCAGGTCCCTCACCACTGAGTGCATACATAACTTACATGTTGTTATTGATGTGGTAGTTAGCAGGAACATCACCCTTACTGAAAGGGATGATAATACATTCTTTTGCATTGAGTTTAAGGCCATGACTTTGGCACGAGTCATTTGTTTGTGTAAGACCCTCTTGCAGGATGGTGACTTCATTTGGAGATTCTATGACCACTCCCAGTTTGCAGTAATCAGCAAACTTTTATCAGCCACAGACCTTTAGTTTTAGCTTGCACTTCAGAGAAATAGATCCAAACAGTAGAGGTCTCAGGACTGATCCCTGTGGAACACCACTGGTTACAGGCCTGCTACTGGAGGTGGCTTCCCCTATTTTGACTATACAGGTTCTATCAGTGAGCCAGTTAGTGACCCATCTAATGATATACTGGTTGATACCTAGCTGGATGACTTTGTCAATTATGCCTGAGTGGGCAATAGTATCAAAAGCCTTGACTAAGTTTAGGTAGGTTGTATGCACAGATTTCCCCTCATCAAGAGGCTTGGTTACTATCTCGAAGAAGTCCACAAGGTTTAACAAGCATGATCTCCTTTTGACAAATTCAAATTGAGTAGGGTCAAGTGTTTGGAGGTTACCAATATCTTTGTTGATAAGGTACATGATGATTCTCTCCATGACCTTGCAGATAAGGCTAGTCAGGCTAACAGGTCTATAGTTCCCGTTGTCAGTGGAAACATCACCTTTATGCAAGGGGATAATGGTGGCCTTTTTCCATTCAACTCGGGCAAAGCCAATGCTTAGACTATGATTGAAAAGAGTACTCAATGATGATGCTAATTCTTGTTTGATCCCATGTAGAATGCAGTCTGGGATGTTATCTGGTCCCAAGGATGTTGTGTTTTTGACCTTAGAGAGGACATTCACAACCTGCTCTTTAGAGATACAATGTAGAGGACAGGTGGTAGGGATGTCTTGGGTTGTGTGGCAGGAACAGGGGAGTGAAGTTTTCACAGAACCTGTCAGCTAACAGGTTAGCAATGTCCACAGGCTCAGTATATGTAGTATCATTAGCTACCAGTTCAGCACAAATCTGGGCCTTTCCTTTTAGGTTACGGGTGTAACTAAAGAATGCCTTATGGTTATCCTTAGTTGAGGAAGCTAATTTGGATTCATAGTTAGGGTTGGAGGACTTCACAGGAAGTCTTTTTTGCTTGTTTAAGCAGAGGATGGAGTGTTTCCAGTTTAGGGCTCTATCAGTCTTACCCTTAGACAGCAATTTCTTCCTCTTATTGTAAAGCCTGTTAATGGCAGTTGTTCACCAGACAGGTTTGTTCTTCCTTGAGGAGTTGTTTTGGTCCTATCAGGTATGGCTGAGTCAATGCAGTTGTTCAGGTGTTTGTATAAAGCATTTGTGTAGAACTCGGCATAATTGCCAGTTCCATCTGAGGGGGAAGGTGCAGGGAAGCTATTTATTCCAACTAACTTACTAACAAAGAGCCATCTAAGTGCTATGTAGTTACATTCCTACATTAAATAGAGATGTACAAGGAAGTCAGACTTACTGCATCCTCATGGAAACAGCAGTGTGTTAGATAAATGGGTTGGCCACATTATCCATGGGGATAGAAATCACTAAAACATACATCACTCCCTTAGGCAGCAGTTCACTAAGCCATCAATTATTCTGGGAATAGTCAAGGGCACACTTTGTAGTTTCCTATTCTAGCAAGCCAGCACTGCAACAAAACACTGTTTCTGCAGTTTGCAGGCCTAGGCACTTGGTTCTTAACTACAGTGCTACATGACCAATGTATGATGCCAGTGCTTTTTCATGATGCATGCACAGACATATAGTAGTTAACTTTACCTCCATTGCAGCCATCCTCAGTTTATGCAAGGTCATATTTAAAAAGCACAACAACACAAACTCATATTGCATCAGCTCAAATATACACAAACTCAATATCACGACAGTAAGACAAAATGCATGAGCAATGAGAGAATCTGAAGACTGAAATCCCAGAGTTGATATATGCAAACAGGTGGTGATAGTGGTCAGGCAAAGGATGGAACTGGCACATGGAGGTGTGTGTCAAAGTGCAGGTAATTCACAGCATCATAATTTTAGTGGTGAGGTCATTCCTATCAGAAACGCCATGAAGTGTTGAGTTATTGAATTCTGTCATCAGATTGCCAGGAATTTTCATGACTACCATTTGTTTAACAACAATGTAAGATGATGCTGTATAGATCAAATCCAGCATAAAACATAGTCATCTGAAAGTAGGATTAGCAGACCAATGGGCATTTGAGGTCTGTGTCACATGGCAAGTGACTGGATCTGCAATTACCCTACACACTGAGGATGAAACCTGAGTCATCAACATCTGATTTTAAGCTTCTGCCTAATGGTCTGAGAAGATCACATATTTTGGCCTGCATCTGGCCTCTCTTGCTACTGGCACTGGGGATAGTGCACCACTAATTCTTACTGCACCACCCATCCATATGGTGTCAGTACCTCCAACACCACCAAAGAAGAGTTACTGTCTGAGTCCACCTGTGACCATGTGATCCAGAAGCCATGAGCTTTATGATGAGAAAGAGAAGGGACACAGTAGTTTAGCAGAGGAGAGTTCATCTGTTCAAAAAGCACATGATCATGTATAAAAAATGGGGGAAGAAGCCATTACCTGTGCATGAAAACTTGCCACAATCTGTATGCTGGGAGTTTTTGGTTAAAGGCTTATTGTGCCTGCTTATTTGAACTGTTTCTTTCTGAAATTGGTATGCCTTGTTTGCTGTAGCATAGACTAAATTCAGACCTGCTGAATCTAGCTTTGTTTGTATAATTTGAGCACTAATCCAGATCATATTTTTTTGGAGAAGGTTTCCCTGCACTCTAGTGGCAGGAGTGTGCAGTTAGAACTTGTCTGATCGAAGACTGCTGGAACGGGGCTCAGTTTTAGCTTTTTATTGGTTAATTTGTTAATTTGTTTATTTGTTTAAATCAGCTTGTTAATTTGTTACTGTTATATTAAAAAAAATACACTTTATGCATCGCCGCTTAGCTAGGGTTAAACTATTCCCAGTGCCATAAAGTGTGCTCTTCAAATTTTCTCTTAGAACTAGCCAGTTTTTTTAGTTTTAGGACTCAAATCTGTTTCTTTGTGCTCAGCACTTGTTCAGAACTCATTGTAAGCACTAAATAAGCTACAAATTACTACAGCACTTAACTTTTCTTACTTGTTTAGAGGAAAACAGTTTTAGTACTTAATAAATAAGCACCTATCCAGGCATGTCTAAGGGTCAGCTCCTGGTGTTTTCTCCTGTCTACCTGATGAATCTGGGCATCTTGAGGCAATGCAGCAATTGCCTCATGTACACGGACAACCCTCTCCTCCTACCACCCAACACTACAACCTGTGAGAGATGCACTTATATAGCCAAACTGGAAGCAAAGCTCTCTTCATCCAAGAATGGACTAGACAGTCAAGAGGAGAAGGTAAACACTTGCACCACACCACGGACATCACATAGTCCCTCAAAATCTACACCACCAAAACACACACATAGAAACACAAAACACACACCTACATTTGCAGAGGCTCTCAATAAAAATCTGCTCAAGCAACAGAGACCTCCAAAGCTGAAACGCAAGCAACCTCCATCCCCCTAACACAACCCAAATGGCACATAGCCCACAAACTCAGTGTGCCACTCAACCACAGCCCATAAGGCATAACAACGTACCCAACACTCTAGTCATAGGTGACTCTATTGTCAGGCACACTGATGTTCTACTCAGCAGGCTAAACAAGGAGAAAGTTACTGTCAGCTGCCTGTCGGGTGCCAGGATCCGCCACATAATGCACACACTCAGGCCACTCCACAACAAATACAAATATGACTCTGTCATTGTCCATGTTGGTGTGAATGACCTGAGACATACCTCCCTGGACTACATGAAAAGAGACATGGACGAGCTGTCCGATCCTATAGTCCAGGCAGGTATGACCCTAGCCTTTAGTAGCATCCTGCCATCACCCAGAATGATACCACAGCACAAGGACAAAATGAATGACTTCAACAATTGGCTAAGCTTCTGGTGTCATTCTAAGGGGATCCAGTATCTGTCTGCCTGAGATGACATGGTTGACAGACCATGATACTTTGCCAGAGATGGCCTGCACCTGTCGACCTTGGGATTCCGGATACTGGCTAAGGCTCTTGTCACCCCTATAGTGCCTTTTTTAGCACCTATCCAGGCATGTCTAAGAGGCAGCACCCAGTGTTTTCTCCTGTCTTCAAGGTTCAAATGACAAATTCACCACCATAACAGGTACAAGCAAGCAAAATCTGAGGGTAAAGGTACTCAGTGCTAGAAGTCTAAACCTCAAAATGCATTCATTCGAGGCACTCCTTAAAATGGAGAGCATCGACATCTGTGCAGTGACTGAGACCTGGTTCAAGGCTCCAGAGAACATCCCTGCATTACCTGGCTATAATTCATACCACACCTTTTGGCCACCTAACCTGGACCAAAACACTAAAGATGGAGGTGTGTCCATATTCATTAAAGATATCCACACCTCCAGGCTAGTTGCTCAGCATAATGCATCCAAGATTATCCAAGTGCAACAAACTCTGGGCAAGACCGCAATCCAAATTGTAACATGCAAATGATCCCCCATCATGCCCCCGGATTCCCACTCGTCATTTCCTGATACACTGGAAAATATTAAGGTACAACCCAACACCCTAATAATGGGTGATTTCAACTACCCCACCATTAACTGGGAAAACTACTCATGTACCAACTCTTTTGTTCAATGTTTTCTGGAATTCATAAATTCCAGTGCCTTGGATCAACTTATCCACACCCCCACCAGGGGCAGCAATATCCTAGACCTGGTCAATACCAACATGGGCAACCAGTGTTCTACACCAGAGTTAAATTCCTCATTGGTCATATCCGACCACAAGCTAATCACCCTAGACATCCACATCCTGCCCCCACCACCCATTAGAAAAAACACCGTAAACAATTTCTCCAAAGCCATCTTCATGCTTCTTAAGAGAGAAGTGGCAAACTTCACGACACCCATGCAGATGGACAATTGAGGTACGATTGCTGAATCCTACACAAATACACTTTATAAGCACTTACACGAGTGCATGGATATTGCCATCCCAAACAGAACCAAGATGCTATGCTCCAAAAAAAAGGAAGCCAATCTGGTGGTCCCCTGCCATAAACAAATGCTACAACAGAAGAAAGAAACTGTTGCAAAAAAGAGTAAAATCCCATGATTAGAGCAACTTCCTGGTCAGCCTCAGTAAAAAGCTGAGATCCCTCATAAAATGCTCCAAAGCTAGTTACGAAAACAAAATCACCACTGATTCTAAAGACAACCACAAAGCATTCTATAGCTATGTCAAGAATCTCAATGGCAACACTCAGATCTGCTCTGAGTTACAGCACAATGGCACTATATATACAGAACCAACTGATATTGCCAACATCCTGACAGATAGGTTCCATGCTAACTTTACCCCGCTCTCACCCCCTAAAGGGCCCATCTCTATACACAAAGAATGCAAAATTCCTGTAATCATGGCTGCACAGGTAAAAAACACACTCTCCAAGTCAAGAACACAGCATCCATAGGACCTGACAACATCCCGGGCTGTGTTCTACACAAACTGCAGAATGAATTGGCACCCCACCTAAGGCAGCATGTTCAATCATGGCCTCACCTCAGGCTTTGTGCCCACTGAATGGAGCACAGTGACAGTTATCCCACTCTACAATCAGGGAGCCACCACGAACCCTGGGAACTACTGCCCCATTGTCTAATGAGCCTGGTCTGCAAGCCCATGGAACGTATCATCATGGAACTTATAAACAAAGACATTGGTAATCTCCAAACTCTGGACCCCACCCTGTTCGGGTTTGTAAACGGCAGATCATGTCTCCTAAACCTGATAGACTTCTTTGAAGCTGTCAACAAAGCCGTAGACGAGGGTAAGGTGGTTCACACAGCTTATCTAGATCTCACCAAGGCTTTTGACACCATCCCCCACTCTGGAAGTATAGATAAACTCACTAAACTAGGTATAAATCCCTATGTCACAAGATGGGTTGCCAACTGGCTCACTGACAGAACCCACACTGTAAAAGTAGCAAGCTTCAAATCCGACTTCAGACCAGTGACAAGTGGAGTACCACAGGGTTCAGTCCTGGGTTCTTTCCTGTTTATCTACTTTTCTGAAGTACAGACTAACACAGAAGGTCTTTGGCCAATGAAGTTCACAGATGACTGCAAACTAGGAGCCATAATCAAAACTCCTAACAATGTGGACATCCTACAAAAGGGCCTCACTGAGACAGATGCTGGTGTCAAAGCCATGGCCTCAAGCTCAATGCCAAAAAGTGCATTGTCACCCTCTTTGGTAAAAACTCTGTACCCCTGAGCTACCACATAGGTAGTAGTCTACTTAGCACCGAAAGTGTGATAAGAGAGCATGGGACACAGGTGAACAGTAGTCTCTCCTTTGATAATCACATCACCACAGTAGTCAGGAAATCCTTCTACATAGCACACCTCATCACAAAAGGTTTCTCATCCAGGAAAAAAGAGGTCATTGTTCCCCTCTACTCATCACTCATTAGACCCATTATAGAGTACAACACCCCTTTTGGTATATACCTCACAAGACATCTACAATAAATGGAAAGGCCACAGAAATACCTCACAAAGAAGATTACTGGCCTCAAACAGATGTCCTTCGCAGACCGTCTCAAAAAACTCCAGCTTTACTCTGTCGCATATCGCCTACTCAGAGGTGATCTCTGCCTAACATACAGAGCTATGTCAAACCTAGAGCTGTTGGACGTGCTCCACTTAAAGAAATCCTCATCCCTCCGAGCTACATGCTCTAGGGACCTAAACCTTGTCACCAGAATAAACAAAACATGCTGGAGGGATATATTCCTGTCCCAGAGACTTCCCATACTCTGGAACAAACTACCTATCTATATCAAACAAAGCTCCTCATTAGCACTCTTCAAGAAAAATCTTGATGATTGGATGGGAAAAAGGAAATTCAACCGGGGGGATCACTTCTGTGGCTCTGCTCGACAGGGGCACAGGAAAATAATTTTCTTGGGTGGCCAAAGCAAGGGTACCTTTTTGGCTAGGCTTATAATGGCCCTAGGGCCAATAGCCTAGTACCTACCTATGAATCTATGAAATACATTTTCGGTGCACTTAATTTTCCAATTCCATGTTTTATTTTGAAAAGGTGTTTAAAAAAGAATGCATACTTGAGTGCTACTTTTGTACTTGCTTTTATTCTCTGATGGTGGCTACATGTCTTGTGATGAAATATTTCTTATTATTTTGAGTATATTATTTTGTTTGAAGCCTCCTTGTACATCCTTACTAATGTGATTTAACCTGAACCCTGCCTGTTCTCCTAAACCTAACACTACACCTTACTTTAGGAAAAAACCCTTTGCATAACACAACACTATTCAGAGAAAGTGTGTCTCAACTAATTAACAGGGTATTGATTAACCACTATTTTTTTTTTCATTTTGCTATTGGTTGTAGTTTTGATCCATTGCTTTTCTCGCTAAGTATGTGTTCAATGTGTTGGAATCAATCTCTTGCATTTTAATGCTTGTGCACATTGATATCTCAACAAATACTCTTTATGCATGCATCTATTTGCATGAGTAGATAGACAGACATGGTGACATTTACTGGAAATATTAGACATTTTACTTACAATGGCAAGCCAATTTGGGTCATATGTATTTACCTTCTACCATGTTACTTGAAGGATTAAGTGATAGTTTCATTGTTTAGTGCATCATATATCCTGTGTGTCATTACTAAACCCTTGTATCAAATATGCAAACAACTGTCTGCATATATTATGGTATGTGTTATAATAGATTTAATTATTTACTGACATTTGTTTACTGGGAAAGTCCGACTGGATAGGAGCCCATTTTCAGTGGAGGCCTGGGGAAAAAAGTTCCAAAGTATTACAAAACATTTTAAGAATAATAACTATGCAGTCATTAAAAATATAAAAAGCAAATGCAGTTTAAATAGTTATACCAAATTAGACATAGCATGAGAACATTGGTTAAGAGTAAATAGAAGTTATATGAAAATGATTTAACAGTTACATAAATTTTAGCCCTTTTATAGAAAAATTAAAAGTAAGTCAGTATAATACAAACAGGAATTGCAATACAAAGTGGGAAAAGCAGGTTTATGATATATGTAGAAAGCCAGGCAGGAGAAATTAATAGAATTATGGAAGCAAGTGAAAAATAGAGAATAAAGACATATAAGGTAGGAGTAGGTATTTGTCCACATTTAGTTTATCCTGGTGTTGAGCAAGAACAGAGCCAGCTCCACCCTCAGGTCAAAGAGTAACATAGAGTAATCAGTTTACGAGAAATAGAAAGCAGTTAGCAGAGCAGTACCAAGTAGAACAGGTTTTCTTTCATGTCCTGAATGCAGAAACCTGTCAGCCAAGAAGGCTAAGTAACTGGCATATACAATGTAATCTATTGGTTAAGAGAAAGGACAGTGGTCAAATTAGTAAGTGGACCTTACAATGCAAGGAAAACTCTGTTGGGGAGGGGTGTTAAAAATAATTTCCAGTGCAGACAGGTACATATTTCACTAGATGATGTTAATACACAGCAAAGTTCTTCAAGTTTAATTTGCTTACATTGTACAATGACAAAATTCTCAGTGAAAAGGTTTGGGAGCTGGCCCTTGTGGCAGAGCTTCAGTAGCATCTTGGTTACATATAGTGACCAGAGGCTATTGTACAAAGGCAAAATCCTCAGTGAAAAAGTTTGGGAGTTGGTCCTTGTGCCAGAACTTCAGCAGTGCCTAGGTCGAATATAGTGACTAGAGGCTATTTTGCAAAGATGAAATTCTCAGTGAAAACGTTTGAGAGTTGGCCCTTATGACAGAGCTTCAGCAGTAGCTGGGTTGAATAAAGTGACTTGAGGTTATTGTACAAAGGCAAAATTATCAATGAAAAAGTTCAGGAGTTAGCACTTGTGACAGAGCTTTAGCGATATCTGGGCCTAATGTAGTGACCAGAGTCTCTGCTCTGTGTGGTGACTGAGTGACAGATGCATTTTGCTGTAACACATCTGCCAATATCTTGTTTAACAGCTTTATCAGATTTCTTTACAGTCACATCTATGTAACAGTAGGATCATTTTTAAGAAAGTGTGCCTCTAGGATATTCTAAACTCATGGTCATAGTGGCTGCACATCACAAGCTATGTGTAGGATATTCTAAACCCATGGTCATTGCGGCTGCACATCACAAGCTATGTGAAGGATATTTTAAACTCATGGTCATAGCGGATGCACATCACAAGCTATGTTTAGGATATTCTAAACCCATGGTCATAGCAGATGCATATCACAAACTATGTGTAGGATATTCTAAACCCATGGTCATAGCGGATGCACATCACAAGCTATGTGTAGGATATTATAAACCCATGGTCATAGCGGATGCATATCACAAACTACATGTAGGATATTCTAAACCCATGGTCATAGTGGATGCATATCACAAGCTATGCATAGAATATTCTAAACCCATGGTCATAGCGGATGCACATCACAAGCTATGCATAGAATATTCTAAACCCATGGTCATAGCGGATGCACATCACAAGCTATGTGTAGGATATTATAAACCCATGGTCATAGCGGATGCATATCACAAACTACATGTAGGATATTCTAAACCCATGGTCATAGCAGATGCATATCACAAACTATGTGATTTTTGGAAGTGTTTTTACTCCATATTTTCATATGTGTATGTTCCTGCCAACTATACATTTTTAATAAAATATTGTGAACATTTTTAAAATGGATAAGCCCACTGGGTTGAAGTGTCCCTTTTCTGTGGTGAGCCAAGAGCATTGTGTGGTCAAATGGTTTATTCACAGTCATGCAGTAGGTAAATGGAGGCAGTGGAATCCTTCACTACAGGAAGCAGCTTTTTAACAACTCATAGCCTTAATTCTCTGTGTTGCCAGTTAATGTGCACTTCATTGATGTTCCCAATTTTCAGTGGCCATTTGTGCATTTTTCATATGTATTGCTCACTCACAGCATACACAATACACAGTAATATATTTCTTCTGTGGTTATCCATTAATTATATATATATATATATATATATATATATATATATATATTTTTTTTTTACATGCTTTCCATTAAGACTGGACCTACACATTGTATGAAATGTACTGGAATTTTTAATTTAACCCTATATGAATAACAGTTATTCCGAAATAACTAGGTATGAGTTACATTGCTGTCAATTGAACTGACAATTTCATATAGAAAGACAAAACTATTAAAAAACTAATACAGCAATAAGTGTTGCAGCATGTTTAAGAATAGCTTGGGAGCTACTCAAGTTTGATCCATTTCATTTTGAAGCAAGATGAACATCTGAAATGAATGAATATATATTTAATACAATATAGCATTGTGATATCTATGCTCACTAAAAACCTGATGAAGTACTGAATGCAATCAAAGCATGTTTGTATTTTAGATGATCTTTTCAAAACTACTGAAAATATGGATCAAAACATATCAAAAGCTGCATTTCATTGTTTCATAATGTGCTTTTTCTACTCTTCTAGAAAGGAATAAAACGATAATAATTTGGAAAGAAAAGGTCACGTGAAACGTAAAAAGCTTAAGATGGATGGTTTAAATGCAACTAAAAATTAATATAACATTGGGAATACTGAAAGTCACCTGTCTGATTTAAAATGTACATACACTAAATAGGTTCACATGGTCTGCATTGAGACTGGTAATGTTTTGATCTACTTGATAAAACTAACACATGTATTACATAGGAAAACAACACAGTTCATGCACATTTTGACCCATAACTATTCTAAAATACTGAATCACAAAATAGCTTCTAATACAGTTATTATTCTATTGGGCTAAAGCTACTTTTGCCAATGATAGGAGTGGTACTTGCAAATATGCATGACATGGTATTATACTGACAGAAACCTGAATTGAGAGGATTTTGTCAAATGTTAGGGTCATCCTTTCTGTGCAGGTTCACTGGTGTTCAAAAAAAAAAAAGTGAAGGCAAAGCTTACGTCATGCAGGCTATGAGTACTACAGTGCTATTTTGTGTAGTGACAAAAAGCCCATTTGGGTTACAATTTCTTACTTAGTTTAAGGGTGATATTCAGAGACATTACACATAAGAGCAGCGAATATGAGGACTGGTTGTGAACAGGACAACCTAGGTGTGATTCAAAGATAGCAACTGAGCTTTGTAGTAGTTGCTAGAAACAGTTTTAGAAAAATGCATGCAAATAAGGAAGGTATAAAACATAAGTGAGGAATGCAACATGCAACATTTTCTAACCTGCCAGTAGATGTAATACAATGATTACACCTTCCTCACATGTATCTGATGTCAAGCAATTCTTGGTCCTGCATTTCATTGCTTAAGTAAAAAAAAAAAAAATTCTGACTTTGGAGTTTGGGCCAGATTCATGAAGGCTTGCATGGAGTCTAAGAGTAGAGTAAGACTCCATGCAGCCAACATGTCTGCCGAGCGATCCAGGAACAGCCGGCAGGGGCGTGCAAGAGAGCTCCTAAAACGACTCTTACACGGACAGGGTTAGGTTATGCAAATTACCTCATTTGCTGCCGAAAGCTATGCAAATGAGATAAATTTGTGATCCAGGAAACCCTAACCTGTCCGAGTAAGAGTAGTGTTATTTGCAGAAATGTACTCCGTTGTCAACTGAGTACCGTTCTGCAAATAGCAAAACGGAGCCATGACAGCTCCAAATAAAGGATGCATCCAGTTGAGGGAGCATGCCAATGGCCAAATATATGGCCACTGGCATTTTTTCCCGTTGCAAAATAAAAATAAAAAAAAAAAAATTTTTTACCTCGATCTCCGAAGTTTAAGTGTAGCACGGTGCCGCGCAAAAGTGCTGCACTCTAAAAACCATGAAAAAAAAATAAAAGCCACAAATAGGTATTTTATTCAAAATATTCAACTGCCATGCAAGTGAATGGCAGGCTGAAGACAACATGACTACTGAGTAGAGGTTGCTAAGGGGGGAAGCTCAGTCTAAGAGATGTAACCAAGCATTAGTAGGCAATCCTATGCAAATGAGGGTAAGGATAGTGAATCCCAATTTTACATGGCATATGAGCAAAGTCTGTGGAGTATAAGAGTAGGATAAGGGGCGTATCAGAGTAGAAGATAGGTGACATCATGAGGGGGGTATGTATGAAAGAATGTAAGCTCATTGGAGCAGAGTGCCATGTGATTGCTGTCAGTTACTCATCACTGGAAGAGGCATGTCAACAGGTATCCTAGCTAAAGCCAAGAAATTGAAGGTGTATGCCGTGGATAACACTAAAGTTTCTTGTTGAAGTGCCTGCAACATGTTTGCTTGCGGGTGAGTGCCTGTAAATCTGAGTAAGACTGTGGGCGCGTGTTTAAGCCGGAATAAGCATGTGTAAGGTTGTTGAAATCTGTGTAAGTGCGTTTGCGCCTGTGTACGCGCATTTAAGCAGGAGTCAGAAAGTGTTAGGCTGTGTAAGCATGTGTATTCGTGTGTGAGCTGGTGTGTGCTTGTTTGTGCTTGTTTGCGCGGTGCTGCCCCCTGTGGAAACAGAAAGGGAAAAGGAAGCAAAACAAATAGTAGGAAGTTAACCAAGGAGAACTAGCAGAGCTAGCAGGTGAAAACAATTAGAAGCAGGCAATTACACAGGCAGTACACTAGCCCAGCCCAGCACTTAAAACTCTGCAAACAACTTTCCACCATGTTTTCCTCAGAGACACTGCAACACTGCAGTAAACTAAGAGAAGTGAAAACTTAAAAAGGTTTACTGAGACAAAGAAATGTTTGGGGCTGCCAGTGCTGTTATAAGGCGACATATGCAACATGCTGAGGGTGGTGACAATGCGAATGCTGCTGATCAACCCACAGTGAGGAGACAGAGAAGAGTGTACAGGCCCAGGGTAACCTACCAGTGGCTACATGAGCTGGAGATAGTGGAGCGCTATAGAGTGGACAGAGACCTCATGCAGCAAATTGTTGAGCTGTGCAGGCCATGCTTCACACACAGAACCAACAGAGGGGAACCCATCCCAGTGGAAACCAAGGTATGTGTTGGCCTAAGAATACTAGCAACAGGTACCTTCCGTAGACCAACTGGTGATATGATGGGGATTTCACAGGCATCAGCATCCATGGTACTGCACCAGTTCCTGAATGCCATGTCAGCACATGTCAGTGATCATGTATATTTTCCCAATTCCTGTAAGGTATAGGTCAGCAATATGTGTCTTTTCCAGCAAATAGTGGAATACCCTGAGGTAGTGGGTGCAATAGACTGCACGCACATACCCATCAAAGCACCTGTTTGCAAATGCTACCTGTTTACAAACATGTATAGGGAGCGTACTATGTGCATCCAACATAGGCAGCCCTGCAGCACCACCTGAGGCATGATTGCCATGTTTTAAGCAATATAAAGCAGTGCTAAACAGCTTTTACCACTATTTAGTATATGTAAACAAAATTGCACACACTAACTAGTGCAACTTTGGGCAATGTTGAGCAATATTGGGCAACATTCAGCAATGTTGGTTAACATTGAGAAATGTTGGGCAAGTTTGGTCAAAGTTGGGCATAGTTGAGCAAAAGCAGGTAAACATGCTCATATTTGCTTTACTGGTCCTTAAGCAGTCTGGTCTGCCCAGTATGAAAATATAAAGCAATGACAGTCCTCGAATCCAGGATACTGTGCACTATAGACACAGTACTGAACCACTAAACTATGACAGTATTTCACTGGTCAGCCTATATGAAGAGATGTTGATAAGTCTATGCAAAGTGTTTCATGGAAACCCTGCAGGCACAGCATAATCCCTGTAGAGATATGACACAAAGGTGAGTCCTGCAGTAAAAATACAACTTGATTTTCAACACACATATAGTATAAATGTTAATATCGGGCATGTTCACACACGTCAACAAATGTAGTGGACTTCAGACAGCAACATACTGAAAGGTCACACTGGGCATGCTCACACACTTAGGCCATGTCTGAGTACAGCAGTGGGCCACACATATCTGTCAGTTGCATGTGTTAACCCAGGAACCTCTCACTATTCACCAATCCTGGCTTGTGCACACAGTTATATGACAACAGAGACATATATAATATATTGGAACCCTGTTATAATCAAATATGTTCTACAGATACTTAGGTTGTTCATAGAAAGTGGAAAAGCAAAGAAGATAAAAAATCTGCAATCAGTATCATCAGTAAAAAATGTGCACTCCAAACATTATCCAATCCAGGTTATGGAAAGATTATCTGCGAAGGAGTCCAGACAGAACCATGACATTTCCTTCAGCTATGTCATAAATAGCAATGTACACTCATATATGTCCCGAGTCAGGGCCAACTGTAAATGAATGACAATGCCAACATCCTGTCAGACAGACCCATACATACATACTCACCTCCCACTGACAAAAGGCCCTATCATCATACCAGGAGATATCACATGTAGAATGGGTAAACAGCTCCTTCCAAAGCTGAAAACATGGCATCAATTGGATTACATTGTTTTCCTATATGTGTCATAAGTGAACTGCAGAACAAACAGACCCTGCACCTGAACAGTCTGTTGAGCCTCACCCTTTCTACAGGATATGAAACTGTTGAATGGGTTACAGCAACATATGGCACACTCCACAAGTGTTGGTGCACAACAGACCATGGGAACTATAGTCTCATAAGCTTATGAAGTCTGATCTGCAAGGCCATGGAGTCCACCATGATTGAAGTCATAAACCGAGCTATTGGAAGCCTACAAACACACAACCCTACCAACTTTGGTTTGGTCATGGGCAGATCATAGTTCCCAAACCTGCTAGACTGCTTGCAAGGCAGCCACCCAGGACATACATCACTGAAATGAGCTACACACGTCCCACATAAACTTTGAATAGCCCTTTTCCAACATCCCAGACACATGTCATATCCACAAAATCAACAACCTGTGCATAAATATGTATTGTCATCTGATGGATTGGCAACTGGGCCACAGATCACACAAGGTAATTGTGGAGTCCTGTTCAAGCTGGTAACACCTGCTGTCCCCCATGGCTCAGTCCTGGGATTGCATAAAACAAAGTGCACACACATTACCATGTCTAGTCTGATGATGTCAGCATCCTACAAAAAAACAGGAGAAGTAAAAACACCCAGTAAAGCATATAGCGCATCGTGTTAATGTGTATTTCTCTAGTATCATAACATAGTTAGGTAGGGGTTTGAATCCTGCAATTGCTGAGTGTGTGTGTGTGTGGGGGTGTATGTTTGTGTGTGATTTCCTTTGAGAGGAGTGCCCTTTTTGGAGACTAGGAAAACACCTTAAAAGTGGTATATTCCTCTTTGGCAAGTCTGATGATGTCAGCATCCCACAAATATAGCAGTGGAAATGAAAACTCCCAGTAAAGCATATAGCGCATCATGTTAATGCGTACTTCCCTAGTATCATAACATAGTTAGGAAGGTGTTTGAATCCTGTAATTGCTGAGTGTGTGTGTGACACTGATGGTCAATGTGTTGTGGGTTTTGCTTTTACTACTGTATGACATATCAGTAAAACAACAGTATGTGCATTGCACACTTCAGGTATCTGTGTGGCAAATACATATATGTACATGTGACCTCAATTAGTTCATAGGTGTGAAGCCTGCTTTCTACATGAATACATCTGTTACCTTTGACAAATTGTGCTGCTGCTTCTCAGACCTTAGGTCACATATGTATGTTTGTGACAAGGCCAGCCACTGCAGTGATCTGTGGCCTAGGTCATCTGTGTCACACACACCCATGACAGTTGCCATAGAATAGTGTGAGTGAGGGTTCATGCTTGGGGTATATTTCAGACATGTTCAAACACAACAAAGTCTGTCAATAATGGACATTAATTATAGGTGTACAGCAATTTTGTGGATATGCATACAGACCCCTTATTGCTTATGTGATACACCGAGGGACTTCAGAATACCTTTGGAAATAAGAATACCAAAGGACAGATGACATAACACTTGTCTGTATGCACACATCGGTACCCATTCTACATGTTGGGGGCTACTACCTATGTGGTACTGTCGGGATACTATGTTTAGTAAATGTGGATGACTATGCTATAGTTGGCTTATAGCTTTACAGCATGGGTTGGACAACAGGTATCTGTCTGTATGATACCCTTGTGGAGGATAAGTGTCTCATCCGGAGAATGCATTGTAGGCCACTGTATGCATTTCCAGATGTGGACGGACATATCCCTAGTGTGTTTGCGTGTACCTAAGAGAGCTACATGCCAAACAGGAGTGGTCCCAGGAATGGGTGGTGGTCAATACCACTGGTTACTGGTATAGTATAGTACCGGAAGGATCCAAATGCTACTGAGTTTCCTACATCTGTGTGTCAGTTGTCAAGGCATCATCTAAAGAATGGTTATAGTCAGGCTGTTGAGGTTGTGTATACTACCAGAATGAAAACCAATGACAGATAGTAACAGTATCACCGACAGCATAGTGTCAAACCATGTCATACACACATGTGTACCCAAGTTAAAACATATGTATAGTAAAATGCATACTGGCTACCAATAGAAACTATGAAATGTTAACACTGTGTAATACAGGGCATGTCACCCTTCCCATGTGTCCAATATGCATGTACATGCAGAAAGTGCACCTCCACCATGTTCACAAATGTACACCTGCAAATCTGTACTGCACACATCACACACGTACTGTCCACTCACCAACACATGCTGCCAGTACTACATACATCAGCCAAGTGGCACATGGGTGGACAATACATTTTTGGAATTATCACTGGTGTAAACAATACTACATTGATAATCATAGCTTTAATGCATCATGCCTGCTCAGATATACCTACAAGTATATCATTACACTTTACTGTTGACAACATGCTAACATTGCTACACTGCTATAAAGTCACCCTGTGCATCAGCACCATGTTAGCCTGTTCCTGCATCAATGTTACAGATGACAGGAGGTGGCACAGTTTCATCATATGCACAGGGTATGTTGTTGGTTTGCCAAAGCCCGATATTGACCCATCCAATCGACTTGTATGTGTGTGTATGTGTGTGTGTGAGTGTGTGTGTGTGTGTGTGTGTGTGTGTGTGTGTGTGTGTGTGTGTGTGTGTGTGTGTGTGTGTGTGTGTGTGTGTGTGTGTGTGTGTGTGTGTGTGTGAGGGACAACAGCACAGCATGGGTCAATGTTGATGTAATGTGTGTGTGTATGTGTTAGCCCTAGGTGTTTGGTTTATGTGTGTGTGTCTGCATGCACACAGTACCACAATGTGGGAGGTTGTGGGACAGCCACAGACTGTACCTGCCAGGCTGTACAGATCACTGTCTCTGGCCACGGACACAGTACCTGTGCCTGGCAGGGGTGCCACGGACAGTATCGGGTACTAAGCCCAATTGGGTACTATCATCAGAGGCAGAGGGATGTCGACTGGACCCATGTCCCTGCTAGGACTGGCCAGAGCCACGTGCACGTGGTCTTCTATGATGGTCTATTGACAGCCCAGCCCCAACATTGCTGGGGCTGGTACTGCCACTATGGGAGTTGCTGTGACTTGTGTGTCGTCCGCAATGACTGCCAGCCAATGACGTTGCTGGCATGCATCCACGTTGACTTCTCAGCCGTCCTGCACTGTCTTGGCACATGGACATGATATTGTGGAGGACATCTAATGTCTCCCCCAATGTCTATGAATGACCTCGGTGTAATTACGGATGGCACCGGCAAGATCAGGATACTATCATTGACAGTGGTGTTATGGGCCCTCTGCACCCTTAGTCCCTGTCTGGTGTACCATTCCATACGTGCCTGTGCCTGCATTACAGCCTGGAACATACCTGAGGTTGTAAGACCTGTGGGGGCACATCTGCCAGGGGCGTTATGACCAGCAGTGCTCCCACGAGAACCCCTGGACATCTGCCTATGTGGTACCATTCCAGGAATCTGGGTATGGCTGCTGTGAGGGGGGGTGCATGTGCCAGAGATACCACACAATCCTGGTCAATGCCTATTGTATGCTGTCCCTCAGCTAAGGCCATTAGTGATGAGGGATGTATTGGCAGTATGAATGTGCACATAGATGGGGTGGAAAGCTGTGTACTGTCGACTGGTGGCCCAACGACAGACCCTGTCAAACCTGCCTGTCCCACAACACATGTATCATCATTTCCACTATTTGTGGCAGTGACTTCAGGTTCCCCTGCTGCACTCAACCAACACAACCTAAGCACCTGTGAGAGGAAGACAGGAAACACACTTTACAATCTGTACATGAACACATGCACACATGCACACATGCACACTTGAACACATGCACACATGCACACATGAACACATGCACACATGTACACATGAACACATGAACACATGGACACATGCACACATGAACACATGCACACATGCACACATGAACACATGAACACATGCACACATGCACACATGAACACATGCACACATGAACACATGAACACATGCACACATGCACACATGAACTCAAATACACTACTCACTAAAGTAGACACACACACACACACACACACACACACACACACACACACACACACACACACACACCAACAGCAATCCAGAACATACTCATTAGTGCTTGATGGTGGAGTACAGTATCACAAGCCAAAGAGTACTATTACACGTGTCAGCATGCAGGATGTGTGTTGCTCAAAAGCATCTAGTGCGAGTGTAGAGAGTCCTTGTTAATAACAGTATACATCTTTCATGCATGTGTTTTGTTCAATGATTGGCCTCATCCTGGAACACAATGTGTACATGGACACAACATTGCTGTGCAAGTATTAAATGCTTTTCAGTGTCCTGTGCACCATCACTCACAGGTATACATACCATGGCTGGATGCACACAACTGTCAGGTGTATAGCAATGAATGCTATGTGTACTACTGTAGTTACTGTAACTGGATGTAGTGTAGTACCATGAGCCATCATCAGGCAGCATCATATGGTCACTCAAGGCCATTAATGTGTGCCACACTGGCAACTATCTTGCTGTACCTGAACTGCAGCACTGTGACTACATTAACCATTTCACAGGCAGTTGTTACATAGGTATGTAAGGTGTTCAATAGGGAGCATTGCCTAACATGAATGTGTTGTATGTTGAATAGTGTCGCACCGCCCCATGATAGGCCTCTACCCCTTAGGTATAGTATGTGTTCTGTGTGGATGACATTTGGGATACTGGAGTCTAACCTTACAGCAGGTGTCTAAATATGCCATGTGTATCATATTAACACGTACTGCATATGCAAAGTGGTGTATGTTGTATGCATGTGTATTGACTCTGCCTATACAATGTCCACTACAGTGTACCACAATTGTTTGGGATGCTCTGTGTATTGCATGTGTTTGAGGCAGCTACTCATGTTACTGGGATGTGCATAGTCCCACAGAAAACATGCAGAGTATGCATTATGTGTAGGTGTTCTACATGTGTATATGGCCTACAACGCACCTATGACATGCACATGTTATTTGCTATATTAAATGTAGAACACTCACCAGCATGGGTCTGCTGTCTTGCTGTCACACCAGAGGGACCTACAAGGATATGAGACAGTTTGTCAGTGTCAACAACCATGGCATTGCTGCTGTGAGTTTGCAATTTTACAGTAGTACAATGGTTGACAGTCACAGGCATACAGATTATGTTCCAAATTATCAGTATTGCACAACACCAGGCTCCACATCTTCTAAATACACAGTACACATATGACATATGCATGTTCTAACAATCGAGCTAACAGTAGTCTACAGATATACCATGTTACCTGCATGCTCCGAGTCAACTTGCTGGGTGACTCTGGCCTCCATAATGACACATGTCTGTTGTAGTGGTTGGCCAGGAGCCACCATGCTGAGGAGCAGCTCTTCCACTCTGGTGAGGGGCGGATGTAATGCTGCACCACCACCTGTGGCAAGTTGTTGTCTGCGGACATCGGAGGCATGCTGCCGGACATGTCTAATTAAATCACTGCAGTGATGGCTTACCTGCTCATAAGTTCGGTTATGCATGCCGACGTCATTAACCTGATAGACAACATCTTGCCACAGTGCAGTGCGCTCATGCTGGTCCTGGCTGGTTCTGGAGAACAGCAGGGTATGATGTTGTACAAGGGTGGATATTATGATTTCCTCCTCTTCAGGGGAATACGCAGGGTTGCGATGGTGAGACATGTCCCTGGAAGACAATAAAACAATAATTGTGAGCAAGTCATGTGGCACACTTAACATTCTAAAGTACAGATATCAATGAAATGCCATATATAGCAACCTATTGGCTGGCAAAAAATACACACTTTTAATACCACATATCAGTGATCAGCCCACAACTGCCTGACAGTGCCAGGCACGTTCTATATATTAAACCATGTTCTGCACAGCAACAAAGTGAAACCAGTATGTAAGACTATATAACAGTACATGGCACACTGTATGTGACACAATGCACCACTTAGCCACAGGACGTATATATGAAGCTAATGCATACAGAAATATGTCATCCATTGAAATGATTGTAAAGTACAGTTCTAGTACTACCAGTATACCACACTACTTGTTGATAGCAAACCCCTAAGTAACATATGTGCACATTCATCAATATAGGTGGCATATTGCTGTACTACACTACATGTTGCTAGATATGCACTTATATCCTGTAACACACATATAACCGAGGCCATGTTACAGGCATACCCACACACACATCAGACATACCTACAAGACACAAAGGTATGGCAATCCAGATGAGCTTTACCTGTGTACCATATAGTACTGTGTGTCAGCACTTACAAAACCTTATACCTGAGGTATGTAATGTGTGAGGACTACAGGTAACAAACAAAACAGTGTTTCCAAGCAATGTGGATATACACCATACTGTGCTGTGTAGGCCTACAGCTTCAGGTAGTACTACAGTTCATACGGGATTTGTATTCACTAGTGTTAATAATCAATAAGCATACATGTACTGCTTTAGCCTACAATGGCACACTCCAGTCAACACCATGGGACTATGTCACACCATATGCCATACTGCTTTTCCTGCCTAGCAATAGCATACATATCTTTTGCGGGAATCAGAGCTAGAACACTACATACCATGATATAAACAGTTTCCCACTAGGCTATCACACATATACACAATGTTGACGCATTGACCTACACATTCACCATCACACTCAGTCAACCTCAAATAGCAATTAATGCAACAAGTACATGCGTGTGTGTATCGGGTCCTAGGTAGCTAATAGGCTATTAGCCATAAGGCCTATAGAAGCCTAACCATATGGTACCCTGCCCTTCAACACCCATGTAATTTAAGTTCATGTGTCCCTGTCATGCAGAGCCACAGAGGTGATTCCTGGGTTGTATTTCCTATCTCGCATCCATTCATCATGATTATTCATGATGACTGCTAATGAGGACCTTCCTTTGCTATTGATAGGTAGTTAGTTCCAGAGTATGGTATGTGTCTGAGATGAGAATGTACCACCCCAGCATGTTCTGCTTTTTGATGTTACAAGGTTTAGATCAGTACAGTGTGTAGCTTGTAGGGATTTTGATCTGTTTACATGGAGCATGTCTAACACCTGTGGGTTTGGCATAACTTTGTATGTTAGGCAGAGGTTGCCTCTGGGTAGGCGGTATGCGACACAGTGTAGCTGTGGTTTTGTAAGACAGTCTGCATAGGGCATCTATTTGAGTCTGGTAATACTATTTGAGAGGTATGTGCCTGGCGTCTACAGCTGCTGCAGATGTCTTCTGAGGTACATACCAAAAGGGCCATTGTACTCTATGATGGGTTTTATGACTGATGAGTAGAGTGGAACACTGACCTCTTTTTCCATGGATGACACACCTTTTCTGATGACATGTGGACCGTACACAGTTTACATGACTAGTGTGGCACTGTGATTATCAAAAGGGACACTACTGTCTACCTGTGTCCCGTGGTCTCATATCACACTTTTGGTGTTGAGTAGACTACCGCCTATGTGGTTGTTCATGGGTATAAGGTTTTTAACAAAAGGGATGGCAATACATTTACAACATTGAGCTTGCACGTACATATACACATCCATTGGTGTACATATAGATTTACATATAGGCACATATACAGTCCACCATTCATGGTGGGAATATCAATTATGCAAAGGTTGAGAGGGATACAGTTATGTAATAATATTGCGCAGTCTTGTGCAGAATGCATTGAAGGTATTCTCAGCCCATGTATATTTAGCAGGATTCCCTGTCTGGAAGACTAAAAACCTAACAAATCATACCCACAACATTTAAACACCACATGTCATATACCAGCACTGTATGCTGTCTTGTTTGCCACACACTACAACCTACATAAAAATATGCACATAACAACCTTCACCAACATATATATGTCCACTCTTCACAAACAGTTGCAGTATGTCCCCTGCTCTATGCACATGTTAAGATGCTAATATATCTTACACATAAATATCTCTCCATATGTGTGTGCCATACACACACAAGGTCCACACTGCTGTCAGTCTGTAGACCTCACGGATGACCTGTTGGGCCTTGCTACAACATGAACAATTGTCACATGTGTGCATAATAGTAATATTACAGGGAGTATTTATAGCTGCTAATGCTACATTACTATACTAGCCTGGTACAGCAGTTCCCAATGCTAAGCTACACGTTATATGACTATCATGCATGTGTTACTCTGTCACATCCAGGTTTATAAAGCTGTTTGCACTACTCCCCCAAACAGCCATTATATACAGTACTGTTCAGAACATAGGTAACATGATCAGATGTTTGACATTTAATGCTGAGGTACATATGTCACAGTTATGTCTCACTGCACACAGCTACACACTAATTTGTCCATGACGGTAGTTATGCATGGCATCAGTGCATACATACCTACTGCTGCCACATATTCATGTTTCAAAGTATGCACAGTACTCTTCATAAACATCTACTACTTGCCGGTAACCACATAACTGTTACATACCTGTTTGTCACTTTCAGGTCCATCAGTGTATGTTTTGACACTTTTTTTTTTGGTATTAATTAAGTAAAGTTTGCTTTTATTTAATTTTTTTGGTTATTAATTAAGTTTTTTTTACCTTAATTAATAATTTTGGTTAGTAATTCAGTAACTTTGTTTTACTTAATTAAAATTTTGTTTTATTAATTAATATTTTTTTTCACTCCTCTCCATGTTTACAGATGCTATAACATGTGCAATGTAATGATTGCATGTGGGGATAGCAAGTACAGTCTGCTTTTATAGTTATCTGCACATGTGCATGTGATGCCCTCTGCACCAATTGGTGCCCAGCATTTGGTAAATGCATACAGCCTGCTGTGTGGTAATTGCAGTACTCACTGTCATAGCAACCCAATGCTATAAATTGCTAAGTTATGTAGGCATAGCCCTTTCAAATTTCCAGAGTGGGGCCATGCTTGTTTGCTGTGGAGACTGTCGTTTAAGTCAGAAGGTTGGTATACTTCTTATATCTGAAGCTAGAGGTGTATACAGTGATGTACATGTTGTACTCAGACCTGACTGTTGCCACTTCCAGTACAGAGCTATCAGTGTAGAGTTTAACTCACCCCTACAAATGCTTACACAAGATATATGTGAATATGTAGTTTCTTTTCTACTGATATAATTAACTGCCATACAAAAGTAGTTATTGAGAAGTATTCCTTTGGCACATGAACTGTTTGTGAACTGTTATACTGTACATATTAATGTACTCACTTCTGCAGGGTTTGTGTTTTTTATTGTTGACATTAGCACAGGATTCTCAGGAAAACTGGACAATTACAGTACTGAGTATGCCTACCTACATCCTTGGTAGACCCTAAACACACACGTATATTTAAAATTTGGGGGGGGGGTGCAGACATACAGAGACCATTATGTATTATTGTGTGAATGTTATCTTACTGGACTTAAAGGATTGGTGTGTACCTGTTAGTTTATCAAGGCAGGTGGTCTGTCCACCTTTCTGACTAACGTCAGTACTTTTCAGAGGGATTCAGAGGGACACAGCTAAAATATGTTTCACAATCAGGGACATCCTTGAAAAGTAGTCACAGTTAGGAAGTATGGCCTCTGTCCTAATCAGATATGCCAGTGTTTGTCCTACTATGATACTATGTGGGGGTTGTAAAGTGCCTCTATAACATTATTTGCTGCTAGAATGGCTGCTTCTCTTATCACAGTCATGTAATGCAATTCCACAACAATTGCTGGTAAAGATCCACAGAACAAGCTTCTTGTTATTGCCTTCCTATTTTTCCTTTACATTCACTCATTGTATTGCATGATATATTTATTTCAGCACCAAGTTATTGTATATCTGCTGTGGCTTAGTGGTACTTCATGCAGTCTAGTGTGTCCAAGGGTTGGGGTTTGAGACTGACAGAGGTGCTTCATTTTGCTGCTGAGCAGAACAAGGGCCCTGACATACAGAGTGACTAAGGCACTTTTAAGCAGTTGTAAGCAGGTTTGCATGGGTTTGCATGATGCTTAGTAATACTTAGCTAAGCACACAAATGCGCACACTCACTTAAACTCGCTAACTACTGCTTAAAAGTGCTTACTCCCGCTAAGCCCCGCGCTAATTTCTTTGAAAGAAAAGAAAATGGGGAGATATGAAAGTGGTGAAAAAGGGGACACAAAGAGGGAAAGACAGTGGGGAAACCAGCTCGGGATGTGCAGGACAGGTGTAGGGAAGGTCCATAGCTGCCCATTTCTTTACCAGCAACAGCTGTGCATATGCAATAAATTTGGAGTGAAATTTGAAACCTTCCACCCGTGAGAGAAGGGTGAGGACAACAAAGTACGTTGTACTGCCAATTATAATTATCAGCTTACATGTCCAGCGGACATGTGTGCGAAATGGGCAGCTATGTATGGGGCGTAATTTTTTTGTGGGAACAGATTACCCTTTTTTTTTGAGGTGAGAGTAGAATGTGAGGTAGAGGAAGTAGGTATATTTGGGGAGGTAGGTTGGGGAGGTAAACAGACAAGACAAACAAGATACATACAGGGGCGGAGTATGACACATGGGGTGGGTGAACACAATTGACGGGAATGGATGTTTGGAAATCGCAAGCCCATGAGCCCACAGATGTTAACAGTGGAACTGAGATCCCCACCCATGGGCAGCCGCCATTGCACCTTCACAGCCCTGAGGGTGGATGTGCTGGGGGCTGCAAAGGAGGGGCAGGCTCACCCAGTGAGTTGCACCACTCTCGCCTCGAGCTGGCATAGGGGATCAGCGGCTGAACGCTGGATCTCTCTATGCACCACATCCCGGACCCTTCAGAGGGTGACAGGTGGCCCTTCTCCACCCACGCTTGCACGGGGGGGGATGAGCCCCATCCCCTGCAGTGCTTCCACCCGAAGGTGGCACAGGACCAATGGAGGAGTGGAGCCTGGGCTGGGCACCAGACCTGCTGGTGCCAGGTGCAATCGCCAGCTGAGGAGGGGCAAGTGGGTCCGCTGGGACCGACCTTCCCATACGTTCTGTGATTAGGTGTGTTTAATTACAACATAGACAACAGCATTCCAAATTAGTTGTAACAGCATGCAGTAATATTCCCATTAACCCAACACACCAGGGTTCCAACAGTTGAACAGCAAGCATAACACATGCATATATTGAACGACAGTGGACATTACAACAGCATGCAGGGATGATTGGTGGCAACAGGCCACCAAGATTGTGGTGTTTGAACAGGGCACATGCATCAAAGTAAATGCAGATATTTATAGAACAATAGGACATATGTTCCAACAAATGTTTTGAGATTAGACATACTCATTGAGGTGTGGAATTGCATTGTTTATGCACATAAAGTAGGGTGTAAAAAGATACCTCCATTAACATCTTATAAGTACTTTTAGTCTACACTACATTCCTATTGACTCAGGTGTATATCCCCTACATGTATTATTACACTAGGCAACATGCATTAGGTTGTGTAATGGGTTTGGCTAGTTCATTATATACCTGACCTATATCTGACATACTAACTGTCCAAGAGGCAGATGTTACTGCTACATAGTTATATATTTATTTATATTTATATATCTACATATCTGGATGTGTTCACGTGACATTTTCAGTTAAATTTCTACAGAACCCTACATTTCATGTAGCACATTCACATTTCTGGGGAACACATTAACAAGCTACTCGTGTGCCAGATTTACCTATGCATGCCAGACATTAACCGACTGTTGAGGACTGCATATATGCTTCACAGCTACTGGCACTTCCTTCATCCACTTTATATGGGAATGCACAACTGTGGGTTGACAGCACTTAATACAACAGTACTATTTATATAATGCAAGGGTACAACAACATTTCAAAGTAAGTGACACAGACACATTCCAAGTATTATACCTTTGTTAATTACATTACACACTTTTCTACAGGCTCTCTCCTTTATTTGATATTACAGTGCATACAGAAGACATATTCAAGACATATTATACCTTTATTAATAGGTTTCAACACTCTTTTTCAGGCTTGCTCACTTATTTTATATGACAGTACATGCAGAGATATTATTCCGGACTTATCTTACCATTATTAATGGATTACTACACTCTTTCTCTGGCTCTCTGACTTATTTTATATAACAGTGCATGCAGAGGAATTATTCAGGGCATTTTATGGCTGTATTATTGGGCTACAACACTTTTTTTCAGGCTCTCTTACCTATTTTATATAACAATATATGCAGAATAATTACTAACCTGCCTGGTGGCACAGCCTTAGCAGCCTATCTGCATAGGCTTGCTGATTCGCAGCATGGACACCTGCAGCTGTGAAGGAAATGAAGGGATATTGAGACATACCTATCCATTATATAGACTAAATTAGCATGTCTTACATACTGCATTCCATGGCTACCTACTCAGTAGTGGGGCATCTTGCATGTCACGGGCCTCCTGTATCCATTGGTTCAGTAGGTCCTGCTTCCGTCTCTTCAGGTCTGCATGGTGGTGATGGACCTGCTCACCAGTCCAAGGGATGCCTATGGCACAATTGAGATCATGAGCTAACCGGTTCCAAGCCTCTGCTTTGTACTCCATCCCTTGGAGCTGGCCCTGCAGGAGTCTTGACTCATGACGGTGGACAAGGAGCCAAACCATGTATTTTGACTCCTCGATGCCCCAGTGTTGCGCTCAAAAGTGAGTACCCTCTCCAGCACCAGCCATTCTAACTGCAGATAGGAGCTACAATCAGTTATGGTGAATATTCCGGCCTGTGGAGCTTAAATATGCCACATTACCCACACTTTGTTGTGATTGGCCGTTTTTGAAAATTCTCGGCTGACTGCAGACCTGCTTAGCAATGGTTAATCTACCATATATAAGTATATGTATGTTAACAGTGGCTGTTTATCCTAAGCTGTCATGGTTTAGTGGTTCAGTATTTTGATTATGGTGCACAGGCTCCTGGGTTCAAACCTTGTCATTGCTTTTTATTTTACTACTGTCCAGACAGGCTAGGGGGTGTGGCTGTGTTTAGGCAACTTTGCTCTACGTTGCTCCACGTTGCCCTATGGTGGGCTGATTAGAGCGGTGCACACCTCCGCTCAAACCTATTGTGCTGGGTAAAGCGCTGCTTAACTACGGGCAACTATATTGCACTGGTAAAGCGCTGCTTAACTATGGGCAACTATATTGCGTTGGGTAAAGTGCTGCTTAACTACGGGCAACTATTTTGCGCTGGGTAAAGCGCTGCTTAACTACGGGCAATTATATGTCAGGATCCTTCTTATATTTATGTATATACATATTTTGTACACTGATACATAGGCCATTTCAATGCTTTTTAGTAAAATTGTATTCATATATGTCAGGAATTATTTCATATACTAATTTAAAACATAAAATAGAAAGGGGAGTGGTGGGACTCAAACCATGAATGCCTCCTCTTTGTGCGAAGGCTCTACCACTACACTATTGCTATTTGGCTTAGTTTGCATAAACATTTCTTATTATGCTCTTCAATGTCGGAATTGCTAACTGCAGCTAAGCAATGGGCACACCCGCGCAAACACGCGGAAATACAGGCAGCTATATCGGGAATTATAAAAAGAAATTAAAAGTTTTACATTTTATAATTGTACTGGGGGTTTACAATGTGAGGGAGTGTAGTGTTGGGTATGTAGACATGTGAGCGGACTCGCTCATGTTTGTTGACATTTCACAAGTCAGACACTTGCAAGGGCGTGGACCTTTAGACTGCTCGGCAGTCAGACACTCCCCCTGCCTTCCTGCATGGTCCATGTTAGACTTGGAGTGGAGTCAGCGTGCCCTCATAAATATGCATGGCACGCTGTCATCATACCGTTCAAGTGCAGTTTCCGAGTAAGACTTATTTAGTCTTACACGGAGGATTCGTGAATCCTGGGGTTTGTCTTTTCTTTGCACTATTGCCTTAGTTATGTATTCCTCTTTTACTGTATCTTTGAGATTGTGCATATTCAAATGTATGCCTATAATGGTTTGCTGTAATGGTGTGGTGCAGTGATTATTAATTAATCTGTTATGTTTGTCATGCCTAAGTTAAATGAAGGTAGCCTAAAGTATGGTCAAAGGTGTTTCCCATTGAGAGACCAGTGTCTGCAGTACTTTACTTCACAGATGGCAAACAGCACTGAAATTGCACCTTGTACATTCCAAACTGTCTCATGTACAGACAAGTATTTCAATATTTCCTGCCTCATAAGTAAATCAGAGGCTAATCCTCAACATTTTCATAATAAAATTAATTAACTTCCTGTTTCATTGTTTTCATTTTATCTTTATGATTTCTATAATTCTGCCATTAATATGTGCTCCCTCAACTGCCACATAAACACGAAGATCAGCAGCATTTAAAATGGAGGACTGCTGAAGACTGGTGAAAGTAAGGTTAAATTTATAAAGTACTTATGTAAATGAAACTTGCCCTGGTCCCCTTCAATAAACTATGTCACCCTGAATGACATTTGATGACCTCTATTATCTTCCAACATAACTTTATTGCATCATTTCAAATGTTAATCATAACATGAACAAACTTGTAACTACAACATGTAAAATCCTTCTACCATTCATCAGGGCAGTGTGACCTGACCCCGTTCACCCTGCCCGAATAAGCATCAAACATACCACTGCTCACTTATTCTTCTTAATCAAAGCAGAGTCCTACTGCTCACTTTCATTCCCCAACCTACTTGTATCAACACCCAACACCAAGAGGGGATCAGAAGAGGGACAAGCCTGCCACTCTTCTCCACCCAACACCCACCTCAATAACCATGCCATCCAAAATAATCAAGAAAGAAAGGGAGGGCGGCTAGCAACATCCGGCCTAAATATGATTCTCCTTCCCAGTTATATAAGATGTCCCTGGCCAAATGTGTTTGTTTCCAAACCTCATTTAACTCCACTTACTTCAATGAATCACAATGAAGCAAACATGTAATGACTGACATTGGCAAAGCTGCTTTAGTGCTACTGCAGATGAATTGCATTTTGGTCATGCACGTGTGTGCCACATTAGGCTCAGTAGAAGTGCAATGTGCTACACGTAGTGTATGCATTCCTGTGCCTGCTTGTGTCCAGCTCTCACACTGTCATGAAAAATGGTTACCACTCATCCTTCTTAAAACTTTACAATCCCTAAAAAAGAGGCACTGCTATATGTGACTCAAGTTAAGAAATTACACATTTCCAGAGATTTTCATGCAAAATTTGTTCTGTGACCTTCCTGTTAAAAAAGAACTAGCTTATTCAATTGTACAAAAGATTGTACAAATGTTACCAATTGTTTCATATATATATATATATATATATATATATATATATATATATATATATATATAGACAGATAGATAAATAGGTATATAGAAGCTCAGTCCTTTACAGCTGTTGTGGGTATGGCAAAGTGTCATATTATTCTAGGAAAAATTTCTACTTCTGGTATATAGCAATGCTATATGTGGATATGAGTTGGGGAGAGTGATGTCACACCCAAGTGGGCAGAGTTATGTCACACCCACTTGGGTGTGACATCACTCTGCCCAACCCATATCCACATTAAGCAATGCTATATGTGGATATGGGTTGGGCAGAGTGATGTCACACTCAAGTGGGTGTGGCTCCCACCCCAGTACTCCTTGTACATCTCATTCTGAAACTAGTAAACAAAAAAACAGTGTGCTAACATGAAACATAAAAATACCAGTAAAGCAAACAGCCTCAATTAGCGACAAAGCCCCAGGATCTTCAATCTGAAGAAGTCCCAAGTACTAGGGATAAAGCGCTTGACCTGGTTTATGGCTTTTATGTCTTCTATTGGTGTTTGTCCAAATAAAAACATGTGGTACCTGAAATGAGATTTGTGAATTGGATTTTTGCCTGTTTGCCAAGATTTGTGACTATTTCTGCATCTTTTTTTTTAATGGAGTTGGTCCATTTTGTCAAGACTAGCGATTCTCTTCTGATCCTATGGCTGTGTCACTACATGTGGCTGTTTGGTTACTTATTGTAAAACTATTTTCTTGCCTTTGGGATAAGTTAAAGAACAGGGTCATGTCCCAAACTGTACTGAGAAAAAGACCAAAATTTGCCTCTATGCACTGCATGATTCATACCTACAGAAGTTGGAGCAGATCTTTCTTGCAGATGCATGAAAAACATACATGAGAAGGATCTGAGGATCACATTTCTTCACTGACAGGGATCTCACACTCTAGAAAATAGTGCAGGCACAGGTACAATGACCTGCAGAGGAGGAGGAGATATCACTTGACTTTGAAGATTTGGAGTTTTAGGACCAAAGGACAGAATTGTATCGGAAGTCTGTTCCCTATATATTATACTAATATATAGTGACAGCTATGGACATATTTGTTATGCTATTTATGCATACATACATACATACATAATATGCACATACATGTGCATACACACACACACACACACACACACACACACACACACACACACACACAGATATAGATAGATATATAGACATAAACATAGATATAGACACACACACACACACACACACACATATATATATATATATATATATATATATATATATATATATATATATATATTTAGATATGTGTTTTATATATATATAGATATATATATATATATATATATATATATATATTCACATATATTTAGATATGTGTATGTGCGATACGGTACTAACTCTTCCTTATTTAGGCAATGTATTAAAATTAAAATGACTCATTGCAGTTATAAATCAGTAGTGTTGTCATATCACATTCATAATTGAATTACTTTCTTATAAATGTTAATTTGTTTTCATTATATGCAGCAGTTCATTCAGACTGTTTTATTCTATAGATGCTACTAATGACTGTCCTCTGGACTGAAGTTGTCTGTCCAGTATCTTGATCCCTGCTGCTCATCAATGGCTATGTACAGAGGCACCACACACAGCATGGGGACAGGGTTGTGCAGAAGGTTATTGAAGTACATACTGTTGATTAGTTGTGCATTATTGAAAAATGCGATGTTGTAAATCATGAGAAATGGCACAAGGAATCAATTCTGAAAATATTATTGCAATACCAAAGGAGCAGTGACAGTGATAACCAAACATATCATGAGCTGAACGTTAATGCCATTATTTCCTTGAGGCTTAGACAGGACATTTGAAAGTTGTTTGTTGGCAAAGCAACACCTGCATGATGCTGACCTCCATATGCTCATGTTGTCATGGTATCAAACCTATCATCAATAGACAGATCAACAAATCAGTTCCCCTCCTCCCTGTACTGACACTTTTTGTCTCAGACTGTATCGAGTAAAGAATGTTCAGTACTTGTTTTAACAATGCAGAATATTATTGTTGCAAATGCATTTAGGATGAGTAAGCCATGCTCTTTTTCTCATATCTTTCATATCTCCACAGCTTCTAAAGCAATTGGTTATAATAGGGTACAACACCAGTGAAGTGTCAGCCAGCTGGTGTCACAACCTCATAAAAATGAGAAATATTCAACAACATTTAATAATAAATAAATATATAAGATTAAAATAAAGTAGCATTGCATAATGTAGTAGCAAAATTCAACCTGCCAGGCTATCATAGTCACAGCATCAGTAAGTTTTCAGTACATTTGGTTATTAATGCATTTAATCTTTTACCAGGAAGATCCAATTAGGAGTAAAATGACCCATTTTTACTGGCAGTAGCAGATTAATAAAAAGAGTGGAGTTGATACATATAACAAATAATATCAGAACATAAAATAATACATTTGAAAAATATAATATAGTTTACCATAGCAGGTTTATCAGGCTGGTGGCTCCACCCCTGTGGGCACCTTGGCACACCAGAAGCCTGCTCTTCAGGACCTGGTAGAGGCTGTGGTTGAGATGGTTGTGGAGAGGTGTTGGCACCCATACTAATCTATCTCTTCCAGTGTTTTGACAACTCACTGATTCAATCAACTCTGTCCACTGAGTGACCTTCAACCCCCAAACCATCAGGGTAACACTACCCAGGTACAGTTGACTGAGGCAATATTTGAGGTCTTTTAGACCAGGGTGTAGGTATCCTCCAGGATTTCTTCACCCTACTTCTCTCCTTGTTATTCACCTCTATGTATTGTGTCCTCTTCCACAAACAGCACACCATACCATCCATAATTTTTGACTGCATTCAAAGTTTTTCCTTAACTCTTTCCAACAATTTCTCTGTCACGCTCTTTCCTTTTGTCCCCAACTTCTTTTATTAAAAAAAGAAGAATTGGAAAAATGAGGATCTATTTTCACAAAAAAGTGCCCATCCTCTCCCACCTCCTGCTGCAAAATTCTCTTATATGTGTTACTTTTTGTTTTTCCATTGTCTCTGCTATCTCCAGTTTACACCTGTCCCTTCCACTCTATTTCCAACCTTATAAAAGCCATAAGAAGGTCTCCATATGAGAGAAGCACAGACGGAATTTAAAATAAAAAACAAAACTTAAAACAGCTTTGGTCAGATGTAGGCCAGCTGTGCTCAGTTCAGACCAATGCAAGATCCCTTGGAAAATCATAAGAACTCAACAAAGGCTGATGCCCATAGCTGTGTCACAAAAATTTATAATTGTCTTAATTACTTCATGTACATACTGAATTTTCCACAAATAATTACAGTAATTTCATATATGTTTATACCAGTTCAGATGTGTTTAATGGCACTGGGTGTTCTAATGCAAAGCTCAAAAGTTCTTAAACCAGCAGTGCTATTTCATGCTTTGATTATTGGAATGTAGGCTCAGTGGTATGATTTGCAGATGCCCATCATGTATCTTTGAAATATGTGCCTATGAATACTACTCTAAATATTTTATAGTTTCATAGGTTCATAGGTTCATAGGTAGGTACTGGGCTATCTGCCCAAAGGCATATATTAGCCCAGCCACGTTGTGCGGTATTCACTGCCCCTTTGGTTAGTTCCATAGGCCCTTGATCTAGCAGCTAATACCCTTGGCCCCTATCTAGTAGAGCTGTTGGTATGATCTCTGGTGTGAACTTTCTGTTACCCATCCACTCGTCAAGGTTCCTCTTGAAGAGTGTTAGTGAGAGGCTCTGTCCTATGTAGATCGGGACCTTGTTCCATAGCAAGGGAAGTCTTTGTGAAGGGAATCTATCCCTCCAGCATGTTCTATTCATTGTTGTGCTGAGGTTTATATCCCTAGAGCATGTAGCTCGAGTAGATTTGGTTTTGCTAAGATGGAGCATGTTCAACTTTTCTGGGTTGGACATGGCTCTGTATGTTATACAGAGACTGCCTCTGAGAAGGCGGTATGCAACAGAGAAAAGCCTTAGCTTTTTCAATCTTGCTGCATAGGGCAACTGTTTGAGGCCAGTAATCTTCTTAGTGAGGTACCTCTGTGGTCTCTCCAGCTGCTGGAGATGACTAGCCAGGTACATTCTAATTGGTGCATTGTACTCAATAATGGGTCTGATGAGGGAAGAGTAGAGGGGCACCACTACATCCTTAGATCTTAATGTGAACCCTTTTGTGATCAGATGGGTCACATAGAAGGATTTTCTAACCACCTTGGCAACATGGTTATCAAAGGAAAGCTGACTATCCACTTGGGTCCCTAGATCCCTTATTACTTTTTCAGATTTCAGGGGGTTACCTCCTATGTGGTAGTGTGCGGGTACTCTGTTTTTTCCAAAGGAGATTACTACGCATATTTTAGAATTTAGCTTGAGACCATGGCTTTGACACCATGCATCAGTCTCATTAAGGCCCTTCTGGAGGATATCCATGTCAGCCAGAGACTCTATTATAGCACCCAGTTTGCAGTCGTCCACAAACTTGATCAGCCACAGCCCTTCAGTGCTTGCCTGTACTTCTGAGAAGTATATGCCAAACAGGAGGGGCCCCAGGACAGAGCCCTGAGGCACACCGCTCGTTACTGGTCTGGATTCAGACATATATCCTGCTACCCTTACTTTGTGGGATCTGTCTGAGAGCCAGTTTGCGATCCGTCTTGTGACGTAAGGGTTTATGCCCAGGTTGGTGAGTTTATCAATAATACCCGAATGGGGAATGGTGTCAAATGCTTTAGCAAGGTCAAGGTAAGCCATGTGTACCTCCTTTCCCTTATCTATAGCCTGAGTAACTGTCTCAAAGAAGTCCACCAAGTTCAGGAGGCATGATCTGCCCTTGATGAAGCCGAACTGTGTGGAGTCAAGTGTTTGGAGGTTCCCAATCTCTCCATTTGAGTTCCATAATGATTCGCTCCATTGCCTTACAGATTAGACTGGTCAGGCTTATTGGTCGGTAGTTCCCAGGGTCAGTTGTGGGCCCACCCTTGTGCAGCGGAACCACCATTGCTGTGCGCCATTCTATGGGCACATATCCTGTCGAGAGGCTGAGACTGAACAGGGTATTCAGATGCAGGGTTAATTCATTTTGGAGCTCGCGTATGACACAGCCCGGGACGCCATCTGCTCACATGGAGGCAGTGTTTTTAGCTTTAGATAGAGCCTTATTAACCAACATATCAGTTACACAATCCCCTGGTATAGTAATAGGCCCTGTAGGTGGTGGGGGGGGGGGATTTGCACTGAACCTGTCTGCCAAGATGTTGGCAATATCAGTGGGGTCAGTGTATTTTGTTCCATTTTGTACTAGCTCAGAACAGACCTGAGCATTGCCATTTAGGTTTTTGATGTAAACATAGAAGGCCTTATGGTTATCCCTGGCATCCTTGGTAACTTTATTGAAATTGGCTTTAGTTGACTTGATGAGGGCCCTCAATTTCTTACTAATGCTGATCAGGGATGATTTTTCTTCTTGAGATTTGGCCTTTTTTTGTATAAGTCTCCTCCTTTTATTGTATAGCTTGCTTATGGCCGGGGTCCACTGGACTGGTTTCTTCTTGCTTGAGGAAGGAGTCTTGGTTTTATTTGGGATAGCATGGTCCATGCAATCCTGAAAATGAATATAAAGTGCCTTGGTGTAGGATTCTGCATCCTGGATACCATTATCCTTCTGCAAGGGAATAGTGAAGCTTTCCACTTCTGACGCAAGTAGTTTGAAGTTTGCTTTGGAAAGGTTTTTTACGATGGTTTCTTTGACTGGGGGAGGTGGAGGGGTGAGGATGTCCAGGGTTTTCAGTCTGTGGTCTGATCTGACCAGAGAGGGAGTGATAATGGGTGTGGTATAATGAGCGTCCATATTTGTGATGACTAAATCCAATATGTTTTCCCCTCTAGAGGGAGAACATACCAGTTCTTCAAGGGCAGTTGAATTTATAAATTCTATGAACCGCTGGGCATAGGAGTTAGAACTTTGGTAGTTCGCCCAGTCTATACCAGAGTAGTTGAAATCACCCAAAATTATGGTGTTGGGTAGGACCTTTATATTTTCCAATGCCTCAAGGAATGCTGAGTGAGCATCTTGGGACATGGTGGGCGATCTATAACAGGCTACGACTTGAAATGTGGTTTTGCCTGCTGATATGTGCGCATGGATGATCTCTGGGGCATCATGATGTGCCACTAACCTGGAAATGTGGGTATCCTTGATGAATATGGATACACCTCCACCCTTTGTACTGTGATCCAGTAACTGAGGCCGGAAGGTATGATATGAATTGTAACCTGGTAGTGCTGGGGTGCTATCTGGAGCCTTGAACCAGGTTTCCGTCACTGCACAAACATCGATTTTCTCCATACTGAGGAGTGCCTCGAGTGCGTGCATTTTGAGGTTGAGACTTCTGGCGTTGAGTAGCATTACCCTTAGTTTTTGGTTACCTGTGCTGGTTATGGTGGTTAGTTTGTCCTTTGAGCCTTTCCTAAAAAGGCACTATGGGGATGGCAAGAGCCTTGGCCAGTATTCGAAAGCCTAGGGGTGACCGGTGCAAACCATCTCTGGCAAATCAGCTAGGATTGTCTATCATGTCATCCCAGGCAGACAGACACTGGATCCCCTTAGAATGACACCAGAAGCTTAGCCAATTGTTGCCTTTTCTAGATGGATGTTAACTAGAAATAGTGAATGCTAAGATGAATGATACTACCTGTTGCACACTGTTGCAAAAATAGTAAGGTATAATATTTTGCAGATGGAACTGCCATATTTATAATGCTGAAGTGAGGAATTACACATTAAACAGCTATCCTCATGTATTACCTCTATCATTGGTCTTATTGTTATTATAATAATTTAATTAACTAATTTTGATCCTGTTTATTAACTGCAAACTTTCTCATAGACTTTCCACGTGCTTTGCCTGTCTCCCCATTTTTATTTTTATGTGTTTGTTTGTCACTGTTGGAAAAAGTCTGATAATAAGTTTATATTAGTTCTTTTATATAAAAGTTGTGATTTTTTTTTCAGTCATTATACTTTCCTAGTTTTAACTGTTGGTTTGATCTGTACTACAGATTGGCCAAGCCGTGTTTGGATTTGAGGCTTCAGTTGCTGTTCTGGAAACACAATACATTCTATACAACTCAGAAACACTTTTTGTTTTAATTAAACACTGTTTCTTTACACATTTTTCCCTGCTTAAAACTACTTTTTAGAGCCCAGACTAGGCACAAAACAAGAAGGGGGAACTTTTCTTCTGTTCAAGTCACACTTAAATATCCAACTACTTGCTTAAGGAAACACTAGCACAAATAATTATTCTAATTTGCTACTTGTAGCTATTCCCTCTTATTAGAATACTATACCACATCTCTCTGTGGCATATCTACCACCCCCCACCTCAAACTAATTAAGCTTATAAATGAAATAGTTTTCTCCACCATACCTCTCAACTGTCCAGATTTTCAAATAATGTCCAGATTTTTGCTTCAAATCTTTGCTCTTTTCCTCATAAAATTGTTGGTTTTCTGACAAATCATTGAGGATTGAAGTCAGAAAATAATGGTATACATTTGAGTTTTAGACTCATGCCCTTCAGAAAAGGCATGCTAATAAAAATCCAGTTATTTTATCAACTTTCTAAATTTATAAGAGCAGTATTTAAAAATTGTCCATATTTTTGAACCTTTGTCCCCCCCCATTAATTATGGTTTTGTGCAGATTTCGTTTCCCAAGAGGTTAACAGGTATGTCCTGCACAGATAATATCAAAAATCTTATAATACTTGAAGACTTCAGTCTCAACCTTATCAGTCCCATTTCTACTGAGCTGAATATTCTTATGATACAATTCATCACCCAGCTCATATCTCATTCTATTAGAACCAACCTGTACACATCTCACCACTGCCTCCTAGATGTCATTTTAAGTAATAAACCTTCTCTTATCTCAGACATCACTATCCATCTACTACCTTTCATTGTCCTCTAACTTATTGGTTTTCATATCCATCATTCCTATGTAAATGTATCCCCAAAACTCCTATATTTCTGTAACAAATCATAGCATAACATTAAGCAATTTAACTCCACCCTTTCCTTATTTGAATGGTCATGAATTTTGAACTAATCTGACCCTAACACTGCTGCAGAACTACTTACGTCTAAACTGTCTGACATGCGAAACTCCTGCTTCCCTGTAATCCAGAGGCTATACAAACCTAAAACTAATGACAGGCTAACATATGAGCTTAAAGCTCTTCTACAAATCAGACACAAGGCATGGCATTCTTAGAAGGTGCTTCCTGCTGCTATAAACAGAAAACACTGCAACCACCTATGTACCCTTACCAAGCAAGTTATACAATGTCATAAAACTCAGCTGATGAAATCATAACATACCTTCCTAATAAAATCACCCAAAAACTTCTGGAAAGAGATCAACTATTTTACAGGACAGAAGAGTTTTCACTTCATTACTTCTATATCTTCTCAATTTTCTCCCTCTGATTTCCTTTCTCATTTCTATAATCTTCCCAGCTCTTTCTCTAGCCAATTCCAAACTGTATCTGACATTCCCATCTCCACTCCAAACATCCTTTAATTCTATCTCAGAACTATCACATCCAAGGACACCTCCCCCCACCCCCCTGCTTGAACATATCAACCTTGATAGCCCCAATATAGACAACCTTCATCCATGGTTTAGTTACCACTGTAGAGATAGCATCATAACAATGCTGAAATACATATTCAACCTGTGTGTTACACTTAATATTATGACTAATATCTGGAAGAATGGCATAGCAAAACTTTTCCCTAAAAAACCCAGTCCCTCCAATCCATCAGAATTTTGGTCCAGTTCTAATCTCCTTGCACTTAGAAAACTTACTTTCCTTGTAACTCACCCAGTACATCATCAAATACCACTTTCTCCCTCAAAAGCATCATGGCTTTTGGTCCGGTCACAGCTATCTGGACACTCAGCTATAATATTCTTCATGGAATGGACAGAGGCCTAAATTCTGGAGCAATTTTAATGACCTAACTAGAACTTTTATCTTGCTGATGACTCAGTTCTCCTTGACCACTTCACTGAAATTGGCATTAGTGATGACATACTGTCTTGGTTCAAAAACTCTAACTGCCACTTCACAAAGAATTTTAATTCATCAACCTCTTCATCAGCTACTCTGCAGAAAGGTGTCCCCCAGGGATCTATTCTGGCACTTCTCCTTTCTATCTATATTAACAAACTTCCTTTTGACTTATCCCATCTTTCTCTCCTGCTGTATGCTGATGACATGGTGCTATTCTGCTCCGACCATTTTATCTCTTCTCTTGAACTTCAGTCTGCTTTTCATGTCCTTACTCAATGGGTCAATTATAAACAAGTACTGATAAACTTCTTTAAGACAAAAATAATGCTTTTGGGACTAGGCTGTATCTCTAGACCTTTACAAAATCCCTGATCATCTTAACAACACTATTGTAAATATCACATAATTTAAATACCTAAGGATTTGGTTGCACCCTTTCTTAAATTTCCAACTCCTAGTGGACTACACGCGTGTATACACACACACACACACACACACACACACACACACACACACACACACACACACACACACACACACACACATCAACTGCCTCCAATTCTAGGATAGTAGGATATCCACCTTTCCATCCAGACCCTGTAGAAATGCCATAGGTCAAGATATCTTGCTACCTCAGCTACAATATTGTCTCCCTCTAATTGCTGCAACCTCTTAAAGAAATGATCTGCCATTCAGTCCCTCTCAAATGTCATTTCAGATTCATCACTCTGTCCTCAAGAAATGAACACCACTGTGAAACTATTGAAAAAGCTAATTGGTTACCTGTGAAACAATGTACTGAATTTCTCCTTGCATCTCAACTATTTGAACTTATCATGAATGACACCTTCCCCCACTAGTCTCCAGACTATTCAGAGATGCACCAACATACAACCTTAGAAAGCTTAACCACTCATGTTTTCTTCTACAACCCCCCCCCCCACAAACTAGGCTTCAAAGGACAGACCATGTTTTTTGAATCCTAGTCCCAAACTGTGGGAATCTATCCCTTGTTTTCTTAAAGATCGTTCTTCTTACCACATTTTCAGATCAGAAATAAAAGCAAACTTCAAGACTCTTAGAGAATGCCACTGCTATCTCTCCGGTCATATAACTTAACCACTTCATACCCTTCATCCATCTAAATACCATCCCCTGACTCTATTTTTGATTGTGATTCTTTCAGTGTGCCACCTTTCCACTCTCTATATAATGTATCTATATATTGTGTTTTTCAGTCTCTCTGTATATACTGTCATTTATCTATTGCCTTTATACCCTCAAGACAGGTATAATAGTCACGTTGTTTATAATGTATGTATATATTGCATTTTGCCATTCACTCAGTATATAATGTCATGTCTATTGTGTTTACTCCAGGTTGAGACAGAAATAGGTCCGATGGGATTAGTGTTCTACCAATGTTAAATTTAAAATAAAAATAATAAATGTGTTCAAGTGTTCACATCTGTATTACTCATATCCATTTTATAAGACTGTATTAACAATGATTATATTCTAATGAACTGTTCTACAACATTTCTAAAGATATTAATGGTCAATTAATTCAGAAAATAATTAAGTCTGTGTTTATAAGCTCTTATTTTTTACACATAACTTATTTTGGTTCTTTGTAATTACAGCAGTGACTATTTTCCTTTACTTTGTACTCAGAGATTTAATGCCAAGGTTTTGGATTATTGCCATATTTTAGTGTTCTGCAGATTAAAGGCCATTCTCAGCATGTTTTATTTTGTGTATTACAATGTGGTATCCATGGAAACAAATTTAGGAATAAATTGAGGAAATTATATAGATTTTCAACATGCGATCCGAAAATATTCATCCAAATAGAAAAATACACCTGAGCAACTGTATATAACAAAGGGGTACCAGACATTTGTAAAATACCAGGATGGAGATGATCACAGCTGTGTTCAGAAAACAGTGAGTGAACCAATGCAGCAGACATTTCATGCTATAAGCTAGATAGAGCAGAAGGATAAAACTATAAAGAAGAAAATATGCAGACAGAATAAAAATACAAAAGAGAATGGGAATATGTCTAAGATTAAATGTATATCTATAAAAGTCCAATGAACTGTTCGATATGATCAATGTTTCATTGCAATCCTACTGTGATTTGCGTACTCATTTTGTGTAATATGCTGTTCACATTGATTCACTTTAATTTGATTAAATGCACCATTAACTGACTCACAAAGTTTAAGTACCCCATTTACAAAGGTCTGCTGACTTTTGTTTTTTTGTTTTTTGTTTGTTTCAAAGCAGCATTTTATTTAACAACCTGAGAAATGATAACATACATTTGTGTACTACTGAACACATTATTTCACACCTTTAATAGTATACAAAATTGTCAACATGCAACCTTAACAACCAAAAGAAAAGAGTAACTTAGTACAGTACAGCTCAACCTCCTTATTTTACCAAGAAAGGGCAAAGTTCTAGCTCTCATGACTTGACTTGCTGCTGTGGCAATAGCGTAATTATTGAAGCCCAGCAATCCCAGCCCTCCCTTTATAATTTCCATCTATAGTGTGCCTTTTTCTTGACCATCTAGGTGTGTGATTACCAAAGAAAATGTATGAAGGGTTTTTTTGAAATGTTTCTGGATTTTGTTTTTGACTCAAATGTGGTAGATGTCTACACAGAAAAATAAATTTAAACAAACAGAAGACATTAGCAGCTTTGATTTGGGGGGAGAAAGTAGAAGATGAAGTTGTTTCCAAGATCTAAAGTTGCCATGCATCTCCTTCCACAGTGGTTTTACATTAGATTCTAATATGTATACAACATTCATAGAGATACTGTATGTATTCCCATATTTTTAGAAGTGTTCATAAGCCATACTTTGTAAACTCGCCTCTTTTGGCATTGCATGCCTCATTGAGATGTAGCAGGATGGATTCCACCTTATTTACTGTCAGGCCTGAAATATTCCCAAAGCTGTCTAATAACTTTTAAGATCACAGTAATGTCTTGCTCAAGTTCTGTCAGCCAAATCTCACCATTGTCCATAACCAGGATAATGTGATTTCCCAGTTATCTGGCAGCTGAATCCATGCCCTTAAGGTGCTGCTGGATGTAAACCACTTTCGTTTTCAAATTATCCCATGATGCCTGAAACCCACAGTGTCCTATGTTCCTCTGTAAGTATTTCATTTAATGTTTGTACATGCTTATTGTTACCTGTTAATGCTAACAGACTAGAAACTTGGGTATGTATCTCATGAGCAAAGCAGGTTATGAATGCTTTATAATGCTAGACAGATCATAACTCACTGTGAGAGCAATGCATGCACTACAAATGTGACCATAATTCTGGTGTCTTACAATGATTTTTAATCGTAACTGTGTTTAACAGTAATGTTTTTCTGTACATTAGCTGTAGTTGTAAAATATTTTTTTTATGAGTATAGATGTCAGTCAAGTGATTCTAGTGCTATATTAATTTATAAGTATCTGTATTGAATTCAGGTAGCATAAATGTGTAATTTATTCTAAACTAAGCACCATTTTACCTTACTAATGTAGTTATTCAGATGCTTAAGGAGAGCTAATTTACAAATTATTGTTACTATTGTAGCTGCCGTATAACTCAGCTTTTGTTTTGTAAACTATGAAGCATTTTTTTGCATGTGGACTAGCAAACTGTAATAACATTGCTTTTAATACCTGCTGATATTCTAGTTGTTTATCTGCTACAGTTAGGCATTTCAGTGTAAATTGTTTAGTAACTCAAGCTCAGGAACCCTGTTCATGTTCAAAGCATTGTTAAATGTTTTAAAATGTATGCTAATTGCATATACTGCATATTTTGCATTCCATACACTGTTCCTTGTTCTTTCTAGTTAAACCCTACGCTTCCTTTCTCTCTCCAAAATCAACCCTGCAACTGATAAAATTTAAGACAGCCCTGCTAATCCAACTACCACGACTGTTCTATCTTTATGAAAGGAAAAGAACAGGAAACTCATCTGGAGTAAACATACTATGGAAAGTCATTGTGTAGGTCTAACTTAATATTTTAAACTAAGGGAATGAACATTCACCAGTGTAATTATTTCCTGTAGAGCATTCTGCCTGAGTCTGCATCAAGGAAAAGATCCCCACACTCCATTTAAAGCCCAGTTATGTTTAAATTTGTATAGTCCTACTCACATACAGCATTTACTGCAACCTAGCAACTCTACAAACTCCTAAAGTCCTTGCTGTACAACTAACCAGGGTAGCATAACAATTCAACCTCACTTTTCAAATTGCCCTAAACAATCATAGCCGTTCTGAGAAGTAAAATTAAAATGCCACCTTATTGATAGCTTCTGGCATTGTGCATGCTGTAGATTGGATCTACCCACTCCGTTCACTCTCGCTATTCTCGTGCTCACTGCACTCCCCTACCCTACCCTCAATCCTCACAACACTCCCACTTTCCCTACCTTTCTACATAGCCAGATACATACCCACTGTAAATTACAACCAATCCCAGCATTCCATACCAACCTTATTTAATTAGCCACATATTCCAATCAGTCCCCACTACTATAATTTCTACAAGTCCTCATCTAACTGCTAACATCCCTCCTTTAATCATCTCAACATTATCTCTAAAATCTAAATAGTAACACTATGCAAATCCATCTCCTACCTTTAATTAGTTTACTTATTACAAAATTCCTTTTTATATCCTATCAACACCTACACATCACAGTAAACCACTCCCCAAAAACACAGCCAGCACCAAACACTATACTCCATTAAATAAAATTATCATATCTTCACAACTCTTTATCAACTCTAATATCAAACTTTTCATATATAAATATGCAGACTCACAAACCTGCCCAAACGTACACCAGAAATATTCCAAACTACTCATTAAACTCTCCCATATGTTCCCAGCCCTCTCAACTCAGATGAAACTATGCAGTGATATACATCCCAATCCAGGCCCTTGATCTTCAGAACATACACCCCCACAACATACCTTCTGCAAACATTAACACTCTCCAACATAGCAACTCTGACCTACTAATTTTAAACATAAACATGAGAAGATTATTAAACAAAATTCATGAATTCCATGCAACCCTTGACCAGTACTATTCAGATATCTCTATCCTAACATAAACCTGGCTAAAACCCCACATTGAAGACAACAAAATCCTTACCCATTGTTATAATATCATCAGACATGACAGAACCCATTAATGTAACAGAGGTATAGCAATATTATATAGAAATTATCTTAAACTTGAACGACTTGATAAATACCCTCCCAACCAATTGAACTCTGAAATAGTGATCTCCTGCCTTCAGATAAATCTCAATAAACAATTAATTATAATAGCCATCTATATTCCTCCAGGTAACAATACAAATAGACTTCCTTTGCTGGTGTATACCTACCTTTAGTCAGGAAACAATCATAATGGGGGGGATTGTTTCACCTGCTCCTCAGACAATTCGTGAAACTTCAAAAACCTCCACAGTTTCAGTCAATTAAAAAAAACTCCTACTAGGTATGACAATCTCAGCCAAAAGGAATCAATCCTAGACTGGACACTAACAAATAAAGTCACCCTCTGTCACCAATCAGGATGTCTCCCAGACAGCCTAAGTGATCACCTACCCACCTACCTAAGACATTGCACAAATCTCCCCAAAAATACCCTTTACAAACATGTCCATAAGAAAAGAAAATTCTCCCCTGAAACCTTTAAAACTCTCCTGCATCAAACTGACTGGTCCCCATTAAAATACCTCCACCTTGACCTAGCTGTTAAATATTTCAATGAAAATTTTTTCTCTATCCTAAATAAAATAGCCCCCTTACAAAGATATGTGTAAAAATTAAACCCATACCATGTCTCACCAAAGACACAAAAAAAACCCTCAAAGAGAGAAACAGAGCACAGTACCACTGTCAGAATATCAAAAAACAAACTTCCCTTCAAACCTAGCATCAAATATGGAACTAAGCCAAAAAGCAAATTAAACTAGACAAAAAGCAATGCTATACAACAGTACAACAAATGCACCAAAATAATCCCCAGAAATTCTGGCGAGCCGTCAATCAATTGCTAAATCCCATCGATTCTAGAACCCCATCCCCAACAACAACTAACACCTCTAAGAGCATAGCATCACAATACTATCCCTAGTAAAAAATGACACCAGTGCCCCTCTATATACCAATAATGAACTGAAAACCAATCTCAAATTCTTCTTAATAAATCCAATACTAACCTGCACAATTAAACAACTTCTCTCTAAACTCAAATCCACATCCCTCACTGCTGACCAACTCCCAAATAAATTCCTCAAACTAGCTACAGACATCATCTGCTACTTCATGTCCATCCTAATCAACTGGACCATAACAGAACAATCCACACCCAAACTCTGGAAAGTCTCCTACATCATCACTTTGCACAAATGGGGCGCATCCACTGAATTCACAAATTACAGGCCAGTCACTCTCCTCCCACCCATAGCTAAGATTCTTGAAAAATGCATATATACACAACTATTTGACCACCATCAGCCTCTTATCCACATCTCAACATGGTTTTCGGACAAAACATAGCACAACAACAGCTCTTGTAAGTTTTATCAATGCAGTCAACTAGCACAGAAACAGTAGCCAACTCACCTCTTACATTTTTCTGGTAATTTCAAATGCTTTTGATACAGTATCCCATCAGAAACTTCTCAACAAGTTAGCTTCCCTAAACATATCCCTACCTGCCCTCTCCTTGTTCACCAGCTACTTATCTGACTGTCAACAGGGAGTTAAATGGAAAAATGAAATCTCAAACCTACTACCCTCAAACCCTACTCCCATAGACATCAAACAGAGCACCTCGCTGACCCTTTTTAAAGTGCAACCATGATGAGTGGATGGGAAACTAAAAATTTGTCCCAGGGGTTCCACCTGTGTCCCTCACTGACAGGGACAACAAGTGCTGATTGAGGTTTCTTTTTGGGGATAAACTCTTTGCTAGGCTTGGAAGGGCCCCAGGGCTATTAGCCTAGTAACCTCCTATGATCCTATGATACCCATCTCAGTGGGTGTACCTCAAGGCTCTATTATTGGTCCACTACTATTCACCATTTTCACACATAAACTCTGTACAGCCGCACAACAAGCAACCATAGTTCAATATGCAGATGACTCCACCCTCATTTGCTCAGCTCCCTCCCAACCAGAACAACTGCAAAAAAACAACAATCCTTCCTAGATACTGAAAAATACCTCTCAACCTTCAACTTGCAGTCAACCCAAACAAAGCAAAGCTTATTCTCTTCATCAGCGGCAAAAAAACCTAATCACCTTCCCCCTTCAAAAGCTACTCTTTTAGCAAAACAATAATCGAACTGGTTAAACACACTAAGCTCTTTGAGGTCATAATTGACAATGGTCTTAAACACTCAAAAAACGCAAAGTCTTGCTGTGGTAGTCTGGAAGGAAAACAGTCGGAATGCCAAGGTAGAATAAATCAAATTCCTTTAATAAATCCAACAAAGTTAAGCGCTTTCATTTCTTAACATAGAAACTTCTTCAGAACTGACCATCTCATTCACTCTAAACCATATATTTACTAAGAAACCAATAACAAGCCAAATTGAATAAAACATTATTTCAGATGTAAATTATTAAAAGAAACATGCACATAAAAAGCACTAAACATCCTAAAAACTAATAAACTTCCATATTTTTCAGTTTTAATAAACAATTAATAGACACTGCATCATTGATCCCTGGCTAATCAGTAGCATTTAAAAGAAGTTGCCACTTAAGCTCACATTTATTTAGGTGTTAACTGGTAACATAGCCCCTCGAATCATCCTTAACTTGTTTCATCACAACAAATCTAAAATCATGTCCAGGACAATTCATTAAATGGGCCGGATTTACGATGGCTTGCACGGAGTCTAAGAGTAGAGTAAGACTCCATGCAGCCATCATGTCCAACGAGCGATCCAGGAACAGCCTGTAGGGGCGTGTAAGAGAACTCCTAAAATGGCTCTTACAGACAGGGCTGGGACATGCAAGTCACCTCAATTGCAGGTGAAAGGCATGCAAATGAGGTTGATTTGTGATTCAGGAAACCCAAAACTGTCCGAGTAAGAGCAGTGTTATTTGTAGAAATGTACTCAGTTGACAACTGAGTACCGTTCGGCAAATAGCAAAACGGAGCCGTGACAGCTCCAAATAAAGGTTGCATCCAGTGCAGGAAGCATGCCAATGGCCAAATATACGGCCATTAGAAATGTTCCCTGATGCAAAATTAAAATAAATTTTTTTTTTTCACCGATTTCTGATGTTTAAGCATAGCGCAGTGCTGCGCAAATGGGCTGCGCTCTAAAAACCAGAATACTACAAATTAAAACCCACAAATGTGGATTTTATTGAAAGTGGTACTGTATAATGCAAGGGAATGGCAGGCTGAAGACAAGATGGCCACTGAGAAGAGGTTGCTAAGGGGGGAAGCTCAGTCTAAGACATGTAACCAAGCATTAGTAGGCAATCCTATGTAAATGAGTGTTAGGATAGTGAATCGCTAGTTTACATAGCAAATGAGCACAGTCAGTGGAGTATAGGAGTAGGATATGGGGAGTAACAGAGTAGAAGATAGGTGACATCACGAGGGGGGTATGTATGAAAGAAGTGAATCTCATTGGAGCAGAGTGGCATGTGTCTGCTGTCATTTAGACATCATGGAAAGAGGTGTGTCAACAGGTAGGCTAGGGAAAGCCAAGAAATGGAAGGTGTATACCATGAATAACACCAAAGTTTTGTGCTGAGCGTGCATGCGTGCGTGTGCGTGCCTGTAAACCCGAGTAAGACAGAGTGCATGCGTGTAAGCGTGAGTGCACGCGTTTAAGCTGGAGTAAGCATGTATAAGGCTGTTTAAAGAGTTGTAAGCGCGTTTGCGCTGGTGTGCGCGCATTTTAACCTGAATAAGCAAGTTTTAGTACGTGTAAGCATGGGTGCGCGCGTTAGCAGCTGTGCACATGTTTGCGCTTGTGTGCATGGTGCTCCCCCCCCTGAGGAAACAGAAAGGAAAAAGGAAGCACAACAAATAGTAGGAAGCTACCAGGGAGTACTAGCAGAGCTAGCAGGTGAAAACAATCAGAATCAGGCAATTACACAGGCAGTACACTAGCCCAGCCCAGCCTAGCACTTAAAACTCTGCAAACAACAGTCCATTATGTTTCTCACAACAGACACTGCAGTAAGCTAATAGAAGTGAAAACTGAAAAAGCTTTACTGAGACAAAGAAATGTTAGGGGCTGCCATTGCTGTTATAAGGTGACATATGCAACATGCTGAGGGTGGTGACAATGGAAATGCTGCTGGACAACCCACAGTGAGGAGATGGAGAAGAGTGTACAGGCCCAGGGTAACCTACCAGGGGCTACATGAGCTGGAGATAGTGGAGCACTATAGAGTGGACAGAGACCTCCTGCAGCAAATTGTTGAGCTGTGCAGGCCACGCCTCACACACAGAACCAACAGAGGGGAACCCATCCCAGTGGAAACCAAGGTATGTGTTGGCCTAAGAATATTAGCAACAGGTACCTTCCAGAGACCAACTGGTGATATGATGGGGATATCACAGGCATCAGCATCCAGGGTACTACACCAGTTCCTGGATGCCATGTCAGCACATGTCGGTGTTCATGTATATTTCCTCAATTCCCGTGAGGCATTGGCCAGCAATACGCATCTCTTCCAGCAAATAGTGGAATACCCTGAGGTAGTGGGTGCAATAGACTGCATGCACATACGCATCAAAGCACCAGCCGGCGAGCGGGGTAGGGTCTACTTGAACCGCAAGGGCTTCCCCTACAACTGCCAGGTCGTGTGTGATGCCCAGGGCATAATACTGAATGTGTGTGCAGGCTGCCCTGGAAGCTACCATGATTCCCATATCTGGCATCTGACACAGCTGTACCAGACATTTGCCAATGGGGACATCCCACATGGTCACCTAGTCGGGGATGCTGGCTATGCACTGGAGCCGTGGCTGATGACACCCATCAGAAACGCACACACACCTGAACAGGAACGCCATAATGAGGCACATGCACAAACACGTAATGTAATAGAGCATGTGTTTGGGCTGCTCAAGTCACGGTTCCGATGCCTGGACACATCTGGTGGAGCCTTGCAGTACTCACCAACTACATGTACCCAAATCGTCATGGTATGTGCTATGCTACATAATATGATCCTGCGAAAACAGCTGCAGCAGGACCAGCATAGGCCTGGGCCAAACAGCCGCCCACCATTGCCAAGGCCATCACAGGCAGAGCGTGAGTCGGAGGAGGAACAACCTGACCCTGCCCCAGTTGGCAGAAGGAGGCATGCCCAGTATGCTTTGGCCTTGGCAAAGAGGCAATGCATAGCACATACACTGGCTCAGTAGGAACTCTGGAAATGATACCCCTCTCCGACTCATACATAAAGTAAAAGGGATGCCTAAGTTGACACTACCTGCTTCCAAACATGTGCAGAGAGTGTAGTATGTGCATCCGACATAGGCAGCCCTGCAGCACCACCTAAGGCATGAATGCCATGTGTTAAGCAATATAAAGCAGTGCTAAACAGCAATTACCACCATGTACTATATGCAAACAAAATCGCACACGCCAACTAGCACAACTGTGGTCAATGTTCAGTAATATTGGGCAATGTCCAGCAATGTTGGTGAATATTGAGCAATGTCGGACAAGCCTGGTCTAAGTAGGGCATAGCTGAACAAAAGCCAACATGCTCATATTTGCTTAACAGGCCCTTAAGCAGTCTGGTCTGCTCAGTATGAAAATATAAAGCAGTGATGGGCCTTGAACCCAGGATACTGTGCACTATAACCAAAGTACTGAACCACTAAACCATGACAGTATTGCAGCGGTTCATCTGTATGATGGAATGTTGATAAGTCTATGCAAAGTATTCCATGGAAACCCTGCAGGCACAGCATAATCCTTGTTGAGTTATGACACAAAGGTGACTCCTGCAGTGAGAACAGAACCTGAATTCCAACACACACAGTATAAATGTTAATATTGGTCATGTTCGCACACATCAGCAAATGTAGTGGACCTCAGATAGCAACATACTGAAGGGTCACACTGGGCTTGCTCACACACTTGAATAAATGAGACAAATGTCAGGCAACAAAACATGGAATGTCAGAACTGGGCATACTCACACACTTAGGCCATGTCTGAGTACAGCAGTGGGCCATGCATATCTGGCAGTTGCATGTGTTAAAACAGGAACCTGTCACTATAGAGCAATCCACCCTGTGCACACAGTCATATGACAACAGACACATCTATAATATAGTGGAACCCTGTCATAATCAAATATGTTCTGCAGATATTGAAGTTCTTCATGGAAACTGGTAAAGCAAAGATGATAAAGACCTGCAAACAGTATCAGCAATAAACATTGTTCATCTTGAACATTAGCATAGGTTCAGAGGTTGATACTAGGCTATCTGCCCTAGGGCATGTACAAGCCTAGCCAGAGTGTGTTTTGCATTGCAACCCTGTCAGATTACTACACTGTGTGTGTGAACAGTAGGTCACACAAGATAGCCCATGTACATTTATGCTAGTGTGCCTCTGTCTAGCAGGGACACAGAAGATATCCCAGGGGTAAATATACAATCACCCATACAGTCATCAAGATGTCTCCAGTAGGTGGTCAGTGGGTGGCTCTGCCTATGTGAAACTGGGATTACATTCTGTAGTGAGTGGAGCCTCTAGGATAAGAATCTGTCCCTCCACAATGTCCTATTAACATCTGTGCTGAAGTATACGTCCCTGCAGTGTGTAGCTCCAAGGGAGTTGGATATCCTGAGGTGGAGCATGTCCAGTAATTCTGGTTTGGGTATAGCTGTAAACAACAGGCACACATCATACCTGAGTAGGTGGTAAGCGACTGAGTAGAGCTGGAGTTACTGCATCTGAACTATGCAGGGCATCTGTGTGAGTCCCTAGATCTGCTTGGTGAGGACCGTCTGTGCCCAGTACAGTTGCTGCAGGTGTCAGGTAAGCCCAAATGTGGCATTGTAACCAAGCATGGATGTGATGAATATAGGGCACAATGACCTCACTCGATCTAGATGTGAAACCATATGGGATAAGGTGGCACACAGAAGGTGTGTCCAACCACTTTGGCAACATGAATGTTAAAGGTGACAGTATGAACAAGTGATGTCCCCAAACCCCTAATAACTCCTACGTATGTAATGGTGTACTACCTATGTGGTAATGTGTGGGCATGTTGTTACTCCCAAAGGGGATGACTATGCAACTAATGGCATTTAGCTGTAGGCCATGGCTCAGGCACCAGTCATCCATCTCTGTGAGACCCTGATTGAGTATGCATGTGGCAGCTGGAGAGTTGATCATGGCACCCAGTTTGCAGTCAAGTGCAAACATGTTCAGCCATATTCCCCCTGTGATAGCCTGTACATAAGACAAATATATACTGAACAAGAGAGATCCCAGGACCAAGCTGTGTGGGATGCCATGTGTAACTGGTGTATAGTCAGACATGGCACCTGCAATCCTGACCATGTGGGTGCTATCCCTGATCTAGGTATCAATCCATTGTGTGAGATATGTGTCCAAATTGACGCTGGTGAGCCTATGCATAATGGCCCAGTGGGTTATTGTGTTGAATGGTTTTGCAAGGTTCAGGTAGGCTGTGTGGATAGCCATCCCTATGTCGATGAACCTGTTAGCCATTTATAGAATACCTACAGGTTCAAGAGACAAGATCTGCCCACAACAATGCTGAAATGAGTAGGACACAGTGTCTGTAGGTTCCCGATGTCTATGTGTAGGAGTCCTACGACAATATGCTCCATAGCTTTGCAGAACAGGCTACATAGACTTATAGGGCAATATTGTCTGTGGTCCATTGTGGCACCAACTCTTTGGAGCGGGACCACTGTCGCAGTATGCGATTCCTTGGGTACATATCCTGTGGTAACTCCGATATTGAACAGCGATGTAATGTGAGGGTTGAGTTTGTCATGATGCTCGTGTATGATGCAGGCTGGGACACCATCTGGTCACATTGATACTGTGATGTATGCTGTGGGGAGGGCAGCAGTTACCTGCTACTGTGTGATGTCAGGGAGGTTATACTCTGTTGGGATGGATAGTTGCTCCTTAGGGGGGATGGGTGGGAGACATCTGCACTGAACCTGTTTGCCAGGATGTAGGCAATGGCAGTGGGTTCAGGGTAGGTTTAGTCAGTATGCAGTAACTCACAGCATAACAGTGAGTGTCCACCCAAGTTCCTGACATAACTGAAGAAGGCTGTGTGATAGTCCTACATGTCAGGTGCAATTGTCTGGTAGAAGCGGCCCTTAGAAAAGTCCATGAGTGATTGTAGCTGTCTGCTAGTACAGATCACAGATGCCTTCCCAGTCTGGGATTGTGCTCTATCATGTAGTAGCATCCTCCTGATGTTGTACAGCTTATTAATGGCTGGGGTCTACCAGACAGGTCCCCTGCCATTGTAGTAGTGGGTCTTGTTGTTATTTGGGATAGCACAATCCATGCAGTCCACTAGGTGTCCATAGAATGTGTATGTAAAGGATGCAGCAGTGTGAGCCATATATGCCACTGTCTCAGGATCTCTGAAGGATACCACCTTGCTTTGGTGAAGTGAGATGTTGGCTCATGAGAAGTTCACCAAGATTACCCAGAATGGGTGTGTGGAGGGTATATGTATGTCCTGTGAGATACATGTATGTTCTGACCTTACCAATGAGGGGTATATCTCTGGTGTGGAACATAGAGTCCCCATGTTGGTGATGAGCAGGTCCAATATGTATTCCCCCTTGAGGCTGTGCTGACTGGTTGTGCCAAAGCATATGAGTCCAGAAATTGTAGTGACTGTTGGGTGAGGTTGTCGGGGCTTGAGTAGTATCCCCAGTTAATATGTGTGTATATGAAGTCACACAATATAACGGTGTCTGTGGAGACCTTCATATTCTCCATAGTTCCCACAAAAGCCGAGTGTGGTTCCTGAGTTTGGGAGTGTGTTCTGTAGCAGGCAACAAACTGAAAGGCAGTATTGCACAATGGTAGTTGTATATGTATGGTCTGTGATGCTTTGTGCAGTGCTACTAACCTGGAGGTGTGTGTATCTGTGATGTATATGGATACTCCCCCTAGTTGTGTTGTCAGTTCCAAGTCTTGTTGTCAGACAGCATGGTATGAAACATAACCTGGTAGTGCTGGTGTGCATAAGCGAGGCTGAACCAGGTGTCTGTCAGTGCACAGATATTGCTCTCCTCCATACTGAGGAGAGTCCAGAGTGGCCACAATATGAGATTAACACAACTGTTGTTGAGCAGCATTACCCTTAGTTTCATTTAACCTGTAATGTCTATGGAGGTGGGTTTGTCTTCTGAGCCCTGCTTACAAAAGGCACTCTGGTGGTAGCAAGAGCCTTAGCCAGCATACCAAAGTCCAAGGGTGACAGGTGCAAGCTGTCCATAGTGAAGCTACGTGGCATGTTGAGCATGTCACCATGCACTGACAGACACTGTATCCCCTATGAATGAAACAAATTTGTTAGCCAACAGTTAAATGTGATATGTGTGTCCGTATACTGTGACATCATAATTGGTGGGTGTAAGATGCTAGACAAGGTCAGGGTCATACTGGCCTGGGCTACATGATCAGAGTGTAACTCCATGTATCATGTCATGTGGTCCAGGGAGTAACATCTGATGTTACACACACCAGCATGGACAATGATGGTGCCAGTTTTGTACTTGCGTTGGAGTGACCTGACTGCCTGTGTTATGCGGCAGATCCTGGCACCCAAAAAACAGCCCAAAGTGACTATTCCCTTGTCAGGGCTGGTGAGTGGTACGTCAGTGTGTCTGAACATAGGCGTCGCCTATTACAAGTGTATTAGGTGTTTTGTTTAGCTCAAAGGGCAGTGACTGTGTGGCACACTGACATTGTGAACTTTGTGATATGTGGGTATAGTAGTGGGGTAGCAGGTGTGTGTGTGTCTGCTTTGGAGTTCTCTGCTGCTTAGGTAGAGTAAATGTACAGCATCCGAGTATGTCAATGTGTGCTAATGTGGTTTGAGTGCTGTTGCTAGAGGATATGTGAGACTGATATGGGGTGTATGTGGTTACCTTTACCACCTGATAGACTGTGCCAGTCATGGGTTGAGAGAGTTCAGCTCCCTGTATGTCTTTATAGGTGTATCTCACACATATATCTGAGTTTGTCGGGAGGAGGAGAGGGTTGTCTGTGTACATGAGGCAGATGTGACATTGTGTCAATATCACAATTTCCACCAGCTGGACTGAAGAGTACACACAAAACTGACCCCTGGACATGCCAGGATATTGTCATGACATACTCTGTAGCCTGATCACAAAGGATCAGTAGGGTGTTAAGCATGTAAAGAGTATAACAGGGATTAGTGCTCATGTTCGTTAGTGTTTTGTAAAGATGAACTGAGAAGGAGTCCAGATTGAATCATGACACCTCCTTCAGCTATGTCATAAATATCAATGTACACCCATATATGTCCTGAGTCAGGGCCAACTCTACCTGAGTGTCAATGCCAACATCATGACAGACAGGCCCATATGTACATACCCATCCCCCACTGACAATAGTCCACATGATCATGCCAGGAGATATCACATGTAGAATGGATGAGCAGCTACCCTCACTGCCAAAAGCATGGCAGCAGGTGGAATACATTGATTCCCAATATGTGTCCTGCACAAACTACAGAACAAACAGATCATGCACCTGAACAGTCAGCTGAGCTGCACCCCCTACACAGGATGTAGAACCGTTGAATGCGGCACAGCTACATATGGCACTCCCCACAAGTGTTGGTGCACAACACACAATGGGAAGTCAAGTCCAGTACCCCTATGAGGCTTGATCTGCAAGTTCATGGAGTCCATCATGGTTGCAGTCATAAACAGAGCTATTGGAAGCTGAGACACACAACCCTACCAACTGTGGTATGTTCATGTGCAGATCATGGTTACCAAACATGCTAGACTGTTTTCAAGGCAGCCACCCAGGACATACATCAATGAACACATCTGCACATGTGTCACATAGACTTTGAATAGCCCTTTATCAACATCCCAGACACATGTAGTATCCACAAAACCAAGAAGCTGTGCATAAATATGTGTTGACATATGACGGAATGTCAATGTGTCCACAGATAGATCACACAAGGTAAGGATACTGAGGTCATGTTCAAGCTGTTGACACCTGCTGACCCACATGGACCATTCCTGGAATGGCATAAAACAAAGTGTACACACATCACCATGTCCAGTCTGATGATGTCTCCATCCTATAAATACAGCAGGAGAAGAGAAACCAGCCACTAAAGCAAATAGTGTGCCGTGTTAATGTGTCTCTCTCCAGTATCATAACATAGTTAGGTAGGGGTTTGAATCCTGCAACGTGTGTGTATATGTAGTTTCCTTTGAGAGGTGTTCTTTTTTTGGAGACTGTTGGGAAAACTCAGTAAAGGAGGTACATTCCTCTTTGGAAAGTCTGATGATGTCACCATCCTACAAATACTGCAGGAGAAGGGAAATCAGCCAGTAAAGCAAATAGCACGCCGTGTTAGTGTGTCTTTCTCTAGTATCATAATATAGTTAGGTAGGGGTTTGAATCCTGCAAACAATAAGTGTGTATGTGTGCAATTGTCTTTGAAAGGTGTGCCCTTTTTGGAGACTGTGAAAACACACTGAAAGAGGTACATTCCTCTTTGGAAAGTCTGATGATGTCACCATCCTACAAATACAGCAGGAGAAGGCAAGCCAGCCAGTAAAACAAATAGCGCACTGTGTTAATGTGTCTCTCCCTAGTATCATAACATAGTTAAGTAGGGGTTTGAATCCTACAAATGCTGACTGTTTGTGTGTCACTGTTGGTCAACACGGTGTCAGTTTTGTTTTTACTATGGTATGACATAGTATGATGACAACAGTAAATGCAATGCAGACATCAGGTACATGTCCCCTCAACCAGTACATAGGTGTGAAGCCTGCATGCTATATGAATACATAGGTTCATAGGTTCATAGGTTCATACTAGGCTATCTGCCGTAGGGCATTTATAAGCCTAGCCAGAATGTGTTTGTCTTTCGCCACCCATTTTAAATTTATTTTGCTATGCCCTTTTTCGAGGTTAGTATACTGTGCCTCTGTCTAACAGTGACACAGAAGTGATACCCGGGGTAAACCTATGATCTCCCATCCACTCATCAAGATTCCTCTTGAATAGAGTCAATGAGGGACTCTGCCTAACCAGGATTGGGATTTTATTCCAGAGTGAAGGGAGCCTCTGGGTTATGAATCTGTCCCTCCAGCATGTCCTATTTATTTCAGTGCTGAGGTTCAAGTCTCTTGAGCGTGTAGCTCAATGGGATTTGGATTTTCTGAGGTGCAGCATGTCCATTAATTCCGGGTTGGACATGGCTTTATACGTCAGGCACAGATCGTCTCTGAACAGGCGGTATGCCACTGAGTAGAGCTGGAGTTTCTTTAACTGGCAGGCATATGGCATCTGTTTGAGCCCTTTGATCCTCTTGGTGAGGTACTTTTGGGGTCTTTCAGTTGCTGCAGGTGTCTGGTAAGGTACAACCCAAAAGGGGCTTTGTACTCAATTATGGGCCTGATGAGGGATGAGTAAAGAGGCACGATGACCTCCCCTGATCTAGATGTGAATCCCTTCATGATTAGGTGGGCTATATAAAATGTTTTTCTAACCACTTTGACCACGTGGTTGTCAAATGAGAGATTGCTATCAACTTGGGTCCCCAGGTCCCTAATTACTTCTTCTGTACTTAATGGATTACCACCGATGTGGTAATTTGTGGGCACTTTGTTTTTGCCAAAGGGGATGACTATACACTTTTTGGAATTTAGCTTGAGGCCATGGCTCTGGCACCATTTGTCTGTTTCATTGAGGCCCTTTTGGAGGATGCTTGTGTTGGCTGGAGAGTCGATTATGGCGCCCAGTTTGCAGTCATCTGCGAACTTGGTCAGCCACAGTCCTTCCGTGTTGGCCTGTACCTCCGAGAAATATATACCAAACAAGAGAGGTCCCAGGACTGAACCTTGTGGGACACCACTTGTAACTGGTTTGGAGTCTGACATGGCTCCAGCAATTCTAACCATGTGGGTTCTGCCCTTGAGCCAGTTTGCAATCCATCTAGTGACATAGGGGTTTATATTTAAGCTGGTGAGCTTATGTATAATGTCCGAGTGGGGTATTGTATCGAAGGCTTTTGCGAGGTCCAGGTAGGCTGTGTGGACCACCTTCTCCTGTCAATGGCCTTGGTGACTGTTTCAAAGAAATCAACCAGGTTTAAGAGGCAGGATCTGCCCTTAACAAAGCCGAACTGGGTAGGATCCAGTGTCTGTAGGTCCCCAATATCTTTATTTATGAGGTCCATGATGATCCTTTCTATAGCTTTGCAGACCAAGCTAGTCAGGCTTATGGGGCAATAGTTTCCAGGATCCGTTGAGGCACCACCTTTATGGAGAGGGACCACTGTTGCTGTCGCCACTCTTTGGGCACATATCCTGTAGTAAGGCTGAGATTGAACAGTAGTTTTATGTTTGGGTTTAGCTCTTCTTGGAGTTCATGTAGTACGCAGCCAGGACACCGCCTGGTCCCATTGATGCTGTGTTTTTGCTTTGGAGAGGTGGCTCTTACCTGAGCATCTGAGATGTCAGGGGCAGCACTCTGCTGGGATGAATATTTGCCCTTTTGGTGGGGGAGTTTGCGCTGAACCTGTCAGCTAGGATGTTGGCAATGTCTGTGGGTTCAGTGTATTTTTGTCATTTTGGACTAATTCTGAGCATATCTGGGAATTACCTCCCAGGTTCCTAACATAACTAAAGAAAGCCTTGTGATTATCCTTAGTGTCCTGTGCAATTTTCTCTGAAGCTGGCCTTAGACAATTTTATGAGTGCCCGTAGTTTTGCTAATACTGATCAGTGATGCCTTCCCTTTTGATTTTGCTCTATCATTTAGTAGCTTCCTCCTTCTATTGTATAGTTTGTTTATGGCTGGGGTCCACCAGACAGGACGTCTGCCTTTGGAGGATTGGGTCTTGGTTTTATTTGGGATCGCATGATCCATGCATTCCTGAAGGTGTTCATAGAATGCATTTATAAAGGATTCTGCAGTCTGGGCCGTATTTTCCACAGGCCCGGGGGCTTTGAAGGATTCCACCTCGGTTCTGAGGAGTGTGAAATTTGCTTTAGAGAAGTGTTTGTTTCCATTGACAGGTTGTGCCGCTGCTACTCAGATCGTAGGTCACATATGTATGTATGTGACACGGCCATCCACTATCGTGTTCTGTGGCCAAGGTCATCTGTGGCACACACGCCCATGACAGTTACTTAAGAGTAGTTTGAGTGAGGGTATATGCCAGGGGTATATGTCAGACATGGTCACACACAACAAAGTCTGCCAAGAATGGACAGTCTTTATAGGTGTATGACTGCCTTGTGGATATACATTCAGGCCTCTAATGTCTGTGATACACCTTGGGACTCCACAATACCTATGGATATATGGATATCAAGGGACACACGACATAACATGGGTTCTGTATGTACACAATGGTATCCGACATACATGTTGAGGGCTACCACTGGTGTGGTACTGATGGGATAGTATGTATAGTACATGAGGATGACTATGACATAGTCGACTTACTGCTATACAGCATGTATCACACAACAGGTATCTGTCTGTATGATACCCTTGTGTAGGATATGCGTCCCATCCAGGGAATGCATTGTAGGCCATTCCATGCATTCCCAGATTTGGATGGACACATCCCTAGTGTGTCTGCATGTACCTAAGGGGGCTATATGACACATAGGTGTGGTCACAGTAATGGGTGATGATCATCACCACTGGTTAGTGTTATAGTGTAGCACCGGAAGGATCCAATTGATACTGGGTTCCCTACTACTGTGTGTCATTTGTCAGGACATCATCCAATGACTGCTTATAGTCATGCTGTTGAGGCTGTGTATACTACCAGACTGCAAATCATTGACTGATATTAACGGTATCATCCGCAGCATAGTGTCAACCCATGTCATACACACGTCTAGCCATGTTAGTATATAACTGTAGTAGAATGCATACTGGCCATTGAAAGATGCAATGGGATGTTAATAATGTGTACGACAGGGTATGCCACATGTCCCATGTGTCCACTATGCACGTACATCCAGACAGTGCGCACCCACCATGTTCACAGATGTACACTTGCTAATCTGTACTGCACACATCACACACGAACTGTACACTCGCTAACACATGCTGGCAACACATCACACATCAGCCAAGTGGCACATGGGTGGATAATACATACTCAGACCTAACAGTGGTATAAACAATGCTACATTGACAATCAGAGCTTTGATGCATAATGTCTGCTCAGATATACCTACAAGGATGTAGTTAGATTTCCTTGTTGACAACTCGCTATTATTGCTACATTGCTATAGTGTCACCCTGTGCATCAGCGCCATGTTAGCCTGTCCCTCCGTCGATAATGCAGCTAACAGGAGGTGGCACAGGTATGATCATATGCACAGGGCATTTTGTTGTTTGCTAAAACCTGACATTGTCCCATGCAATCGACATGTCTGTGTGTGTGTGTGTGTGTGTGTGTGTGTGTGTGTGTGTGTGTGTGTGTGTGTGTGTGTTTGAGGGACAACAGTACAGCATGGGCCAATGTTGATGTAATGTGTGTGTGTGTATGTGTGAGCCCTAGTTGTTTGCTTATTGTGTGTGTGCATGCACACAGCTCCACCATGTGGCTGCCATATACTGTGGTTTGTGTGACAGCCACAGACTGTACCTGATTGGCTGTACAGATCACTGTGTCCAGCCATGGACACAGTACCTGTGCCTGGCAGGGGTGCTACGGACGGTATCGGGTACCAACCCTGACTGGGTACTGTCATCAGAGGCAGAGGTATGACGATTGGACCCATGTCCCTGCTGGGACTGGCCAGAGCCACGTGCATATGGTCTACTGGGACGGACAATGGACAGGTCAGCCCCAGCATTGCTGGGGCTGGTACTGTCACTATGGGAGCGGCTGTGAGCTGTGGACCATCCGTGACCACTGCCAGCTGTTGCTGCTGCTACTGGCATGCGTCCGCATCGATGTCGCAACCATCCCGCATGGTCCTGGCTCGAGGAGGACATGTTGTGGAGGGCATCTATTGTCTCCCCCCAATGTCAATCAATGACCTCGGTGTATGTCCGGATGGCACCGGCAAGATCACGGGTGCTGTCATTGATAGCGGTGTTATGTGCCCTCTGCACCCTAAGTCCCTGCCTGGTGTACCGTTCCATACATGCCTGAGCCTGCATTACAGCCCAGAACATAGAGGTCATCGTAAGACCTGTGAGGGCATGCCTGCCAGGGGCAATACATCCAGTGGTGCTCCCACCGAGAACCCCTGGACCTCCGTCTATGTGGTACCGTTCCAGGTCTATGGCTATGGCTGCTGTGAGAGGATGCACGTGCCATGGGTAACACACTCTCAATGCCAACTGTATGCTGTCCCTCCCCTATGGCCATTGGTGGTGAGGGATGTAACA
>NC_056741.1:980609287-980699750 GCF_019279795.1 Protopterus annectens | reverse complement strand
AAGGCCCCCTCCCAGAGGCATACTTCTAGGTGGATGACATCATCAGCAAAGGCAAAGACGCAGATAGGGAATGTATGGAGTGAGCCATCTAAAAGCATTACTCTGTCCCCAGGCAGCTGGAAACATGCACACACACACACACACACACACACACACACACACACACACACACACACACACACACACACACATTTGGCAGTGCCAGGAGTCGAACATAGACCTAATGACCTTATCACACTACAGCATTACACAGTTACAGAATGCACTACCGAGATTAGTGGAACACAGCACTCCCACAGGCATACTTCTAGGTGGATGACATCATCAGCAAAGGCAAAGACACTGATAGGGAATGTATGGAGAGTGAGGCATCTAAAAACATTACTCTGTCCCCAGGCAGCTGGAAACACACACACACACTTGGCAAGGCCAAGAGTCGAACATACACCTAACTTTCTTACCACACTACAGCATTACACAGTTACAGAATGCACTACTGAGATTACTTGAACACAGCACTCCCAGAGGCATACTTCTAGGTGGATGACATCATCAGCAAAGGCAAAGACGCCGATAGGAAATGTATGGAGAGTGAGCAGTCTAAAAGCATTTTACTGTCCCAAGGTAGACGTAGACAAACACACGGCAGTGGTGTGAGCAGGACAACTGCCTATCTATGGAGCACTATTACAACACTACATGGATACGTGAAGTGTCACAGCTAGTACACCCTTTAAGACAGTCCCAGTGTGTTCAATGTAGGAATCCATCCTGACATGGGGTATGGACATCTGTTGCCTGGATGACCACTATCGCTATACAGGATTTCAATGGTCATGCCCATACACAGAGGCACATAACCGACACAAGGTGTCATTAGGCATGCTCACAGACTTAGTAGCACATGTCCGTTTGGAATATACTGTGTGTCCATCTATACAAAGGCGTACTGGGCATGCTCACACACTTACTTGTAGCAAAGGGCTGTCTTGGATGCACACGGATTCTAAACATGGAAGGACACAGCTTGGAATGTACTGTGTGTCCATCTACACAACGGCGTACTGGGCATACTCACACACTTAGTAGTAGTGAAGCGCTGTCTTGTATGCACATGGATTCTAAACACGGAAGGGCACAGTGTGTCAATAGTGAACATTGTTAGCACAAACGCTGCACTACACTCATCTGACAACGTTCATCAGTGCTAGCTGTGTAGCATTCGTGATCACAGCTGACAATCCAGATCCAACAATGGGGAATACGGACATCTCTGCAGTGAGGAACACTTGGCATATGGCACAGTTGTGCACAATAGCACTACCACAGTATACCTCAGATACAGACATGTGGGCCATAAGACCATGACGGACAGCTCCAGGTGTTACTGTCCCCACGTACATGAAGGCCACTCACATGTACTGACCAGTACACACTCAAGAGCCATCACAGATGTCTCAGTTGCAGATCACAGTGGTAAATGCCGCAGTCTAGTATGTAGCCCTCGGATATCACCATGTCCTTGGACCAGCAACACACATCCATACATTTCTACACCACCATGTTACTCATGACCAGTGGACTGTACATAGGTCTACAGCAACTGTGCAGCCTACACATGTACTGATAGGGTTCCATCATGTGGTATGCAATGCAATGATACCACAGTTCATAACCAGGTCGGCTCTACACATAACAGGGGCCCTGGGTCTTACACAGCTGTAACAGATGACTGTCGCTGTACACCAGAAAACACTCATGTTTGGATATGACATACATGTAATCGCAGTGGATATGTACATGGCCCACACACACACAACGCATATGTACATAGCATAGATTTTGCTGTCCTCTGTGCAGACAAGTGGCTACAGCAATCACACGCATGCACATGAAAGGTAGGTCCATGGCTGTTGAATGCTAACAGTACATAAGGTAGCAATGTTGACTGAGGTAACATTCCCTCTGTACTAGTTACCCATGACAACCAACATATCATACAACAGTCCATGTGTCATATATGTCATCACACATGTCCACCAATTGCAATGCATACAAACATGGCTACATGACAGGAATGCTGATGTATGTCGTTCATCTGTGTCTAACTACAACATGCAGTTGCAATGCAGCCCCATCATTGACACCTGTATATGGTGAAATACTGACAGTACGGCAGGATGTACATCAGGTATGGATGGATGTGTGTACATAAAGTGATGGTCTACATTTGCAGATGGATGTTTGCTAAACACAGCTCACAGGTGTGTCACAAGCCATCCTACCATTACATTGGAAAACAGTGCGCTATGTTACTGTTACTTGAAGGTGAAGGCATACAACCTACACAGCGGTCAGGGTGTTACTGACTGTACATCACTTTACACCTGTAACACTTACTCCCATGTGCATATAGCACCACAATTTCTAAAGGTAGCGTTGGTACACATAATGCGGCCAATACAGCTGCATGTCTGACAGACGTATCATCATGTTGCAGGTGTATGATTCACAGTATGGCCATGTGTGTTTGCTTGTGTGACCATATATGCCACGTATGGTGGGGAATACATCCCATTTGTTACACACCCCTGTACACTGTTGTAGAGATCTGTACATACTGCAGTGTAGAAAGCAAGACATAGGCAGGGGTGGTGCATGTATCACACATGTCAGCTATCTGTATGTGAATGACATTTGTGGAATCCACAGTGTGTGTGTGTGTGTGTGTGTGTGTGTGTGTGTGTGTGTGTGTGTGTGTGTGTGTGTGTGTGTGTGTGTATGTACGTATGGCTGTCTGTTGCATGGAGTGAGGATGTATGCTACCATACAGAACAGACAGGATCCATAACCCCTCATGGTGATGCAGTCTACTACCCTGTTGATGCCATCGGTCTCAGCCTTACTGGCTACCTGTACATGTTCATTCTCTTTGTCGTGTCATGTGGGTGCACAGTACTGTGAAGGTGATTACAACATAGGCAGGGGTCCTCACCTCAACACTATCAAGTGGGCGTTATAGTGTTGTTAGCCCCGTGAGTGCGGTCATGTTACTGTGCGTTTCTGTGTATGTCTGTGGGTGCTCTCATCCTGTAATGTGACAGTGTATTACTGCTACACAGTGAGGCCTCATGCTATCATCTGGCCTCTAATGTTGACATCAGCCAGACCGCTGTGTAAACCAACCACACCTTGTCACCATACCTGTGATGTGACCCGGTATGGATGTCACATCTTTATCCACTGTAGCATATTAAACAGCTCACATGCTTCTGGATCAGTAGATGTGTGGACATCTGTGGAATGGTAGCCTTTCTAACAGTGAAGTTGAGGCTACGTATGGCATGCTGGTATTGCCATACATGCTTGTGAGTACTCCATATTTACACATGGGAAACTGCAAACACTGCTACTTATTGGCACATGCAACTAGACCTTAAGGAGGGAAGCAGGGCATCATTACCAACATGCTATTACTGTTGTTACCAAGACACAGACTGTGAATATACAACAATGCACTCTAGCTGAAAACACTGTAATGTAATGGCACATGCAATTAAAACCTTAAGGAGGGAAGCAGGGCATCATTACCAACATGCTGTGACTGTTGTTACAAAGACACATACCGTGAACATATAACAATGCATTCTAAACCTGTACTACATGGTATGTCTGGTGTGTGTCAACAGTACACAACAAATGCAATATACACTTCTCACTATTCTGTTCACCCTGTGCATCAGACCATATGAGCATGTCCCTGCACTGATGGTGTGGAAGACAGGGATGCGGCACAGGCATCATCATATGCACAGGGTGATAATGTTTGCCAGGGGCATAGGCTGTGCCAGTGGATGACATCATGAGTGTGGGTTAGGGCCGGTGATCTGACTGGACATGTGTGGTCATTATGCATGTGGGTGTTGCGGTGCCCTACAGATGTTTCTGCTGTGTGCGTGTATGTGTGCACACATTTCTGCCATGTGTCCAGCCTACACAGGGGTATTATTGACAGCTCCAGATTGTACAGACCAGGATGTACAGCTCACTGTGTCTGGCCATGGCCATGTGACCTGTGCCTGCCAGGGGTTGCATGGGCACTACCAGGCAGAGGTACAGATTTGCTACTGTCCAATGACACATGTCCACTGGAACTGTGTCCCCGCTGGGAAGATCCAGGGCCACATCCACATGGCCTGCTCTGTCCTGGTGTGGACAGCGCAGCACCAGCTGCACTGCTACTGCTACCAGCACTGTGGGAGTGGGCATGTGAGGTGGCTTGTTCACGTTGACTTGCCCCAGGTGGTGTAGCTGGCCTACGTCCATGTGGCCTATGCCACACTCCTACCAGATGTTCCAGCACAGACAGCTCACACTCGCGGATTGCCATGCCACGGTCAAGCATTCCAACCATGTCACCCAATCGCCTGTCCCAAACATCAGAGATCTGCTGTTGAGCATTTGCCAATGCCTGGATGTTGTTTAAAGAACAAATAGCAGCCCTCTGTAGCCTCTGCCCTTCTGTGTTCTACCATTCAGCACATGCCTGTGCTGCCATTACAGTCTGGAACATGCATCTGGTGACACCAGCTGCTGCACTCTGTCCTGCAGGTGCATGTCTGCCAGAGGTTCTCCTACGAGCAGCACTGGCCACATGCCTGTGTGGCACATCTGCAGTCATTACACTGACACCATGGTGTGGAGACACACCTTCTGTAGCCACCACACATTCCTGTTCCAAACTAACACATGCTGACTGTCCTTCCTCTATGGCCACTGCTGATGGGGTATGTGTTGGCATGAGTACTGTGTGCAGGGAGGAGGGAGACATAGCTGGGATGGCAACCAATGGCACAGATTCAGCCCCTGACAACCCTGCCTGTACCTCATGCATATGTTCATCACTGCTAGTATCTGTGGGGACACTAACATCAGATTGTCCACAGGAGGGTAACGCACCTACCTCACCTGTGAATGCAAAGAAAGACTGTACATTACAATAGACATACAGACACACAGACACACAGACACACTGACTCACTGACTCACTGACTCACTGACTCACCATGCATGTGATTTGACAGACGGCATGCAGCATGCATGTGATACAGCAGATGGCATGCAGCTCAGACATTAATAGTGGTAGTTAGCATACCTCCCTGGGTTGCACACAGCAGCAAGTAGGTGTCATATCAGAAGCAGTGCAGTTCACACAATCATGATAGTAAGTATGCATCCCTGTGATACACCATGTGGACCAGCACAGGTTAACAGTACACATGGCTGATGTGACCTTGACATTGACATGTAGTATGACATGTAATCTGCTGACGAGTGCATTGGCATGCATACATGTCTGACACAGTGGTGTCCTGACACATGTACAGTGGTGTAATGGGTATCACATTGCAGTGTTGTCTGTATGCCATACAGATAGAAAGCACTTTTAGCAGATGTGCATGAGCATTGAAGGGTAGTATGAGGCGTCTACATTGCTATACAGTGTGAAGTACAGACACTGTGCCATTGCATGGCATCATGATGCACCTATATTGCTATACAGTGTATAATACACACACAGTGCATAGCCATGACTGTGTGCAAACACATGACATAACTACTGTGGATTGTGACCCACGTCGCTGAAGTGTATACACACTAAACCATGCTGTGTCATGTGACAGGTCACTGGAAGACCTAGATGACACCCCTGCATAACTTTAACATGTCTTAGCTGCCTGGCAACCATGTCCACACATGGCAGACTTGTCAATACACCATGTCCCACATGACATTTATGTACCACACACATGAGGTGCATGGCTGACAGTGATGTCCAACAGCAGCAAGGGAAATGTACATTATCTGTGGCCTGATGTGCTGTCTATGTCTGTGGAAGCTGTACAGGTGATTACTGTCATGCTATGACACAGTCATGATGTTCAACATATCTTATATGGTCGAATTAAGTGACACCTCCACAAGCTGTGCACAGGCTTTTAGGATGTCCAGTGTTCCACATCAACTATATAACCATTCAACAAAGCCTATAGTTGGACCATGTATGGACAATGTGCAACAGAGTATATACACATCACATCTGTGTGGCTGCATGTCTCTGGCCATCCTCCATGGCCATGTGTGAACATGTGTTGGCCAAATGTTTGTGATGGCCATCTATCTCACATGTCTGTGTTGTCCCATATGACACACACCCATAGATGTCAGATACATCACTGTCCACAGGGTTATGCAGACAAAGGGTTGCATGTTTGGTATGTGGGTTATGTATTATGGGATAGTGAGACAATATTGCAGCCGGAACACTACATGTCTGGGACTTGTCAGATGGCACATCACAATGTGTGCACCCATTGCCGGGGCATATTACATAATGGTGAATCCTGTGGGATGCTGTTGTATGCACAGCTGTCCACACATCTAGCAATGGCAGATACTCTGGTTTCATGTCGGTGTTTCATTTAGTCTGTATATATTGCACATGGGTAGCCAGTGTGCTTGATGACAGATGCTACCTGTATATTGTGACTGGAACATACATTATGTGTACATGTGTTAACTGGCCACATGGCAAATATATATATGCATTAATATGCCTGATACTGATAACTGTCTCACCTGCAATGGACTGATGTCTGTGCAGCACACCAGAGGTACCTGTATAGGGGTGACACAGCGGTTTGAACATTATCCATGACTATATGACAGCTACAGGGTGCACTGTGCATGTTAACTCATTCGTCTGTACAATAGCATATAGTATGCACATGTGTGCATACACAGGGTAGCAAACTATAGTATGCGAGATGTGTGTAAACATACCTTGCATATGATGTTACATTACATATTGTACAGTGACACATGCAACTAAATGGGATATAATAGTCATATTTGCAGTAGTGACTTACCAGGCAACACCAGGCTCAGTGGTTGGGAGACACCCACCTCCACTATGGCAGCTAGTGTTTGTGGATGCTGTTCTGAGGGTGTCCCCAGGCTGGCCAGAAGCTCCTCGGTGTGTGTGATTGGGGGCTGGGTTGGTGGCCCACCACCTGTTCCACCTTGTTCCCTGGAGATTGCATTGGCACGCTGTTTTGCATGTCGTATCAAGTCCGTGCAGTGTCTGCGCAACTGCTGGTAGGTGTGATTATGGCCATCCACATCATTAACCCTCCTGCGTAGTTCCTGCCAGAGGTTGTCACGCTGCTGGGCATGCTGTGGCACATGGCTGAACAACCCCTCATAGTTATCATGGAGGTACGGGATGAGGGCATCATCCTCTAGGCGGCTATACGCTGGCAGGCGTGAACGAGGCATTATCTAGAAGGCATAATGATGGAGACAGGTCACAGTATCAAAGAGATGTACAGAGATACAGCTGCACATACATTTGTATTAAATCTAGTACATATGAACAGTTATCTTTGCAAATCGTCATGACACTGACACGACTGACATGTTTGTGTCACACACAGGTAACGCCCGTTGTGCATTGGATATCATCCCATATATGTGTGTCACCTCATTACATTTCTCATACTCAATGTGAATGCTGTCTTGACGTGGCATGTCTGCTTGCCTGTACTGGTGTTCTTACCTATCAGCACATGTCTGGATGTGTCCACAGTAATGATGTTGACCTTGATGCTGTGTATATTTCACATATCAACACATACACTGCCTTAATGGACATGAGCAGTGACAATGCACACATGCGCATGGAAACCTTTACATGCATGTGTTTTGCCATATACATCTACACGGCACTGTACAGCAGTTCAACATCCTGCCACGTATTGCATGTGTTGCACATGTGGTACACATGGGACAATGGCTAGCCAGATGTTATTCACAGGGATGGTTATCAACCATTGCATGTGCAGGCAAGGTTTTCTAGCTGTATCCAACAGCCATTTTGCCACCACCAGGTGCATCAGTGCCACATTACTGATCCAGACAGTTAATGATACATCTACCATGCGGTCATTGCACCATGTTTGACAGAGATGACATGTGCAGCTTTGATGGACACGGTTGCAATGGTATGGCAGGAGTATGTAACATGTATGGCACAGGGATCTGTCCAGCATGTGGCAATCATTGTAGTAGGATGGTGACTGTCCATGACATATGTCTTTCAGATCAGGATATGCACATGTAGCATGTCCAGCATCACAGTGTAGCACATGTCTTTATGCAAGGTAGCCAGCATGCTGCATAGCAGAGGTGAGGATTGTGAAGGCTGGTATCGCCCATCCACGCATGGCCAATACCCCTGAAAGGTGATATGTGATCCGATATTGGTCACCGGAGTGCTGAGTATGCCTGTCCAATGATCTCCATGCTCATGGATGGTACCCTGTCATGACATGGGTGCCTCGTATGACAACATAATAGGCCTGGAGACGTCACAAGCTCAGGGAAGTGAAATGCACAGCACCATCCCTTACACACAGTGTCCATAATGTTGACCGCTGCCTAGGTGATAGTTAATGGGTACAGGGTTATTCACCTAGCGGTGACAATGCTATTATCAGCTTGTCAGATTGTGCACATATGTCACGCACCTCACCCACAAAGCCCATTCTGTATGTCGTTCACAACACTGAGACAGCTATTGCTCCTAGGTCATGGCCATTCACATCCTTACATACAGAGATACCTCTCATTTGTCTGTGTGGTATGGGCTACAATGAGGGGGGGAGTACAAAACATTAACCCTGTTTTACTGTAGCTGCCACTGGTGTGATATGTACATGTCACTCAGACACCTTTTGTAGTGTTGCTTCTGTCAACAGGCCACTGGTAGATCACTCCTGTGACATACGAAGGTACATCTAGTATACTAGGTATGGGTGATGTCCTATGACCTGTCACAGGTATGCTATGCAGTGTGAAATCATCTGTACTGTCATCTACATCTGTACTGCTAACATCTACATTGATAAAGGTTCATAGACTTGCAGACCATACTCAGCAGGGTAATAATGCAGTGCCTCCAATTATGACTGGCGTCTCCACTTGTGGGTTGCAGTGGGTTTATATTATTCAACACTATCTGTATTGCATATTCATGCTCAGCACTTGTTCAGAACATGTAAGCACTTCATGAGCTACTAATTACTATAGCACACATTCCAACTCATTTCTTACAGGTACACTGTCTGTCCTTACATTTCCAGCTTACTTACAGTACAATAACTCACATATCTTGTGAGACATGGTTGAATATACAAGCATGTCCAAGTGTCACTTACCAGTGTTATTGCCTGTCTATATGATGAATATGGCAAACATGAGGCAATAGAGCAATTGTCTCATGTATACAGTCAATGCTCACCTCCCAACATACAACACTGCAGCCTGTGGGAGATGCACATATGTAGCCATGCTGGGGGTAATGCTCTCACCAACCCAGAATGAACCTGACATTCATGTGGGGACGTTTAACATTTGCAACACACCCCACTCATCACATAGTCTCACTAGATCTCCACCACCACAGGCCACACATAGCATGACTACAACATTTGCAGAACCTCTCCATACTCTCTGTGTAGGCAATAGAGTCAGCCCCCATCACCAAACACAACACCAATTACTTACAGCCCACAGGCTCATGTGTGCACATCAATTACAGCCAATAGGGTGTCATAACATACCTAACACACCGGTCATAGGTGACTCTGTAGGCGGTCACACTGAATTCCCACTCAGCAGGCTACACAAGGCGATAGTCGCTTACATCTGGCCGTCGGGTAACAGGATCTTCAACATAACCTATGCGCCCATGCCACACCTCACCAGGTACGATTTGACTGTCATTCTCCATGTTAGTGTGACTGCCCTGAGATGTAACTTCCTGGACTACATGTACAGGGACATGCAATAGCTCTCCGGTCTTGTAGCCCAGATGGTATCGCCCAAGCCCTGAGAAGCATTCTGCATTCATCCAGACTGATACCACTGTACAATGACTGAATGTTTCACTTCAACAGTTGCCTATGCTTCTGTTGTCATTCCACAGGCATCCAGTATCTGTCTGCTTTGAATGACATGGTAAACAAAACACGATGCTTTGGCACAGATGACCTGCACTTGTCAGCCCTGGGAGTACAGATAGCATGTAAGGCTCTTGCTGCTCCTGTACTGCCTGTCTTGGACAGTTTCTAATAACATTCACCACCAGAACAGGAACAGGCAAGCAAAACCTGGGGTAATGTTACTCAGTGCTTGACATCTTCATCTCTAACGCACTCAGGCGAGGCACGCCTTATAATGGACTACTTTGATATCACTGCAGTGACTGGGACCTGCCTCTAGGCTCTGGAGAGGACACCTGCACTGACAGGTTACACACAGACCACACCTTTCAGTCATGTAAACAGGACCGGAACACCCACGGCGGAGGTGTGTCCATATTTCACAAGGATGTACACACCTCCAGGCTGGTTCCTTAGCACAGTGCATCAGAGGTGATCCATGTGCAACTAACTGTGGCCAGAACTGCTATACACATTGTAACTTGCTATGGATTCAACAACATACCCCATGGTTACCGGCCCTCATTTCTTGGTGTACTGGACAGTAGGGTTCAGACAGGTACTACTGATGTGAGACTGACACTACCTCACACTTAACTGGGATACCTACTCATGTACCGACACATTAGGACAACGCTTTCTGGGATTCATAACATCCACTTGGCTGGATCAACCCATACACACCACCACCAAGACCAACAATATCCTAGACATGGACATTACCAACATGTGACTGGTGTTCCACACCTGGGGTTATCCACTCGTTGGTAGTTTCCGAACATATGTTATTCACCCTTGTTATCCACATCCCGGCACCACACCCTTCATGGAATACACAGTACAAGATTTCTACAATGCCTACTTCAGACGTCTTATGACAGCGGTAGTAAATGTCATGACACCCGTGCAGATGGACAATGCACTTACAAATGCTGAAACACACACCAGTGCACTTCATTAACACTTACATGACTGCATGAATCATGCTATCCGAAACAGAGACATGATGGTACCAACCAGATAATGGATGCCACTGTGGGGGTCCAGTTCCTTGCACATAATGTACAACAGAAGGTGGTGGCTGTTGCAAAGTGGAGTACAATCCCATGGGTGGGGTAGCTCACTGGTCAGCCTCAGTAGGAATCCGTCATCCCTTATCACATCCTCCAAAGCTAGCTACGTAAACATTACTGCAACACATTCCAAGGACTACCACAAAGCATTATGGAAGTATGGCAGTACTCAATGGCAATACCCACATCTGCTCTGACATACTACAGTTAGGCAGGAACATTACAGACCGACTGCTATTGGCAACATCCTGGCAGATAGGTTCAATGCTAACTTTACACCCTCTCACTCCCTACAGGGCCAAAATCCATACAGGAACAATACAGAGTCCCTGTGCTCACAACTACGCAGTTCCAACCTGCACTCTCTAAGGCCTGGAACACAGACTCCATGTGACCATCCAACATCCCAGGTTGTGATTAACACAAACCTCAGAATGACATGGCTCCCCACTTGGCCACCAGATTCAGTAATAGCCTTGTATCAGACATTGTGGCCCCTGAATGGCACACAGCAACAGTTATCACACTACACACAGGTGGCACCACAATGAACCACAGGGACTATTGCCCTATACACCTGACTGGACTGTTATGCAAGGTTATGGGGGACATCATCATGGAAGTCATTCACAGAGACATTGGTGGCCTCCAGAACTTTGATGCCACCCAGGTTGGATTTGTTAGGGCCAGACCATGGCTTCTACACCTGGAGGACTCCTTTGATATAGTTACCAGGGTAGTTGATGACGGTAAGGGGGTCCACACAGCCTACATTGTCCTCTCATTGGCTTTCAGCACCGTTCTTCATTCTGGTATTGACAACATACACATCCACCTGCACATCGGCCACTATGTCTCGGGATGTTATGCAAAGTGGCTCATGGACATGACCCACACAATGAGGGTAGCATACCATGGTACCTACTGTAATTCAGTTACACTTAGCGTACCACAGTCCTCGGTCATAGGGCCCCTCATGTTCAGTATATGCTTCTCTGAGGTACAGGCTAGCACAGAGGGACTTTCCCTGAATAGGTCTCCAGATGACTGCAAACAAGGAGCCATGATTCATCCACCAGCTGATGCAGACACCCTCCATATGGGTGTCACTATGATGGATACCTGATGTCAATAACATGGCTCAAGCTGCATAATACAAGGTGCATAGACATCCTCTTTGGATTACACCAATCACCCAATAACTATCACATAGGTGGTAGTCCCATACATACATGCGACATTATACAGGATCTTAGTACACACGTATATAGCACCCACTCCTTTGATAAGCATATTGCCAATGTGGTGTGGATATCCTTTTACGTGGCCAATCTTATCTGTGTTGGTGCTTTTAGCTGGAACAAAGGCACCCATTGTACCTCTATACTCCGTTCAAGGGTGCAATACCCCTTTTGGGGAGTACCTTATGGAACAGCAACGGCTTTACATACCACAACATTAACACACCATGAGTATTATTGACCTCCGAAGGATGACGTATGCGGAACAACTATGGACACCACAACTGTACACATTTGCTTACTGTATACTCAGGGGTGACCTCTGCTGAACATACAGGGCCCATGTCCACAACAATATTTATGGATATACTCCACATAAACAACATAAGCAAATGCCACTGAGAGCAACATGATCATGGATATGAGCACAAATGTAACAACGATGAGTGGGACATGCTTGAGGGATACATTCCTGAACCAGACACTCACCATGCTTTGGAACATGATTCCTATGTACATCAAGCAGGGACACTCACTAGCACTCTTCATGAGATACCTCGATGGGTGGATGGGAGACACACATGTACGCCAGGGATCACTGCAGTGGCTGTACTTTTCACAGGTGCAGGTAGCACATGGCTCTGCTGTGCACAGACAGGACACTACCCTAGGGAAGTGCCGCCGGTGAAAACACTGTCATTGGGCTTACACATGGACTTGGCCAGACAGCATAGCACCTCACTATGAACCTGTCAAACTAGTACATGTCCTTTGTGCATGGATAATTGAGTAGCTCTTCCATTTCAGTTAGCTATCATGCTGTTACAGTGTCCCGTGACTACAAGCCATATGTATCCTGTTATTGTGTATTGTATATGCCAATATACAATACCCTTTGTTTGCATGATATAACAGTTATGCTGTGTAAAATATCTGACATATCTACCTACAATACTGTACATTACATATATTTTAAACATTATACAATAATGCAAAGCATGCTTGCACAGCAGGACCACCATAGGCATGTTATTCTCATTATATTTCCTTACACATGCCTTCTGTGACAGTATATCAACATATACTATCCCCTGCTATGGCATGTACTTGTTGGACAAGCCCTACCACTGATAGCGGGTGGAGTGGAATTGTTGTGTTTAAAGCCCTCATGTAGCATCCCCAGTGGTGTATGAGATGTTTACCTTGTGGCCCACAGCAGGACACACAATTTCTACAAGCATTACTATGTTCAACAAGACATCACTACATAATACCTTTTCCCACTTTATGCATTACGTACACTTTAATTACTACAAAACAGGCTCTACATACACTGACATACTGAGTGTTCTACATACCTTGTTTCTGAGTCTTCGTAAATATCTCTCTTACAGCTTTACTGTTTAAACGGTTCTATGGTATGAGCTTACGGTTTGAATGTATGGCAAGGCATCCTTATATACGTCGATACCTGTAACATGTGGTATCCTGCCACCAATTGGTGTTCCTGAGTAAATTATTACATGCACATCAGCTGTGCCGCTACTCCATTCACCAATTAAGCGGCAACAGTGAGGTATAATTGAATTCTCCACTTGGGCGTTGTACTTTTGCCCTACCTTCGGGGAGACGGCCTGTATGTGTTTTGTTGAGAGGAATTGCAACTGCTATTTGGAGAGACATGGATATTTTGAATTCATGTCCCCCGTGGATTGTGTGTGACGGCTAGAGTATGTGGTTCTACATTTGAGTGTACCTGTCATCTCAACCGTCTGATAAGGGACTACTGCAAACAAAACCTGTAACATCGCCCGTCTGTTCCATTATACAACAGCTATGATTTCACATAGTGCCATTACAAATGTGTCTCTTACAAGGTATGTTAACGGTTCTGCAGATGTAATTGAGTGAGTGGATGTTTGTAATGTTATTACAGTCTGTATTGCAATTGTTTCGGGTGTGGGGAAGATGTAGGTGGGTGTACATAGCATATACAGGTTTGTGGGGACTGCATTTCTACATATTCCATATATGTGTGTGGGCTCCTTCCCTAATTGAAGACCTATCATTTAGTAGACTGAGAAACTATGGTTGTTACGGCTTATACATTGAGCCATTGTTAATTGGTTTCTATATATCATGCAGGTGAGGTCGATACTTCAATACCTCTGGAAATACATCGATATGTAAAGGAATGTTACTAAATGACAGCTGTCACGTGTATTTCTGTCACAGATATTTGCACTCATTGCAGTTGTGTTGGTGACTGAACCTCTTTGGCATGGGTTGCCACCTTTTCAAATGGCCATAGTGGGACATTTGCAGGACACACATCGGTGTTTACAGGCCGACACATACCCACGGTCAGTACACAGGATAGAACATATTTTTATCCTGAATACATACTTATTCTTGAAACACTTTAGCTACTTATCATATTTCATGTAACATTTACGTATTTTAGATACAGTCATAACTATTTAATGCAACTATTACATAATATATGGGACATAATTATGTCCTACAATCTCAGACATTTGCCCTTTTTAATATGTTTTGTCAGGACACAACTGCCAGGGGAAGGACTGTCCCTCTTAAAGTGGTACAGGTGGTAACCGTATGCCTACGGCCAGCTATGACCACACCTACTGTAATGATCTTCCTCCGAATTAGCACTAACAGACACATGATGCAAACACACACACACACACACACACACACACACACACACACACACACACACGCACACACACACACATTACAGTCCCACAGAAATGCACATGGCACCCTCAGCACACACATAGGCAGACTACAGCAATCACAAACACAGTTGAACACAGTACCTACCTGGACCGCAGCACCAGCAGGGATAACTAAATGTCCTTTAACATCGTGATAATATTACTCTTGGTTGCAGTGTTCTGGTACTGTGGTCTTTCGGTCTTTCAGCCTCGTGATTACGCGTGTCAGTATGTGACACATTCAATAGTTGGCAGTATCCTATGTATTTGTACCTCCATGGTTGTGTACATGTCGTTGTCCTATCTATATATTTGCAGATATAGGTGAATAGGTATATATCAACTTATATCTCTTTATCACCCTTTCTATCTCTATTATATATATATATATATATATATATATATATATATATATATATATATATAGAGCGAGAGAGACAGAGAGAGAGAGATAGTGAGAGGGAGAACACACCTTTCGTTGTATACATGTCGGTGTATACTGTTTCCTGGACTCCGCACATTTGTGTTTTAACCTGTCACAATACACACCTGCCGTTGGTACATCTCGGGTAGCTTAGTGTTAGGTGATTGTGTACATGTTTGCATGTTCTAGTCCTGGCAGTGGTCGTTTTACCCTTCAGAGCAGGCACTATTAGTACAGGGGTGAATAATGCTAGTTTCACCTGTTCTGGACATCGTTGACCGTGTTCTGCGCAAGATTCAGAAAAGCTTAGCCCTGTTTTGCGCATATCCATATATTCATGTTTAAATGACGCTTACCAGCACTTGCCAATGCATAATCCCACTGACATGTGCTAAACCTGATCTGATGACCTGCATCCAACATCCATTATTATAGCCTTCGGGATTACGTATCGACCCTTGCAGGATGTGGGACCGGGAACATGCACTACAGTCAGTGCATTTACCACTTGGGCATCTGGGATTTGTACACATGTTATGGTGTTTTGTATGTGGACTGTACTATGGCTGTTACTCCATACTGCAATCAAATGTGCAACTCAGTTAGTTTACATATGGATGAGACCTATTAATGGTATGTCCAAGTGATGTTTAATGGATGTGCTCCAGCATTGGTAATGTATGTCACAGTGAGCCACACACTATAATGTGCTACACCTTCACACAGCCATAGGTGGAGCATGCTGGTGTGACTGATACCTGTCATGGGTACTCCCCATGCTTTGCCACTACATCCCTGATTACATTTAATGGAGCCCCTCATTAACACAAAAGGTAAGCCATGCAGAGTGTGTGGGGAACAGTGATTACACACATGGATGCCGCAATTGGCTCTGCTCCACTTAGGGATAGTTGATTAATCGATGTGGTGGCGACAGCAGACACTGTTTGCCTCGGTTGATGAATGGCCTCTGACAATCGAGCATGTACCTACCGATGTACCTAGGAACCTATACATACAATATCAACATATGCTGTTAGGTGCGTGTACTATTCAGGTGTTGACATTCCTTGTTCCAATGGCTGTTGTGTGTGCAATGGTTGAGGGCTGCCTATGTATGATTCACACAGTAGGCCACCTATACATTACAATTTACAGGTGGTCATGTGTGCCATCCAGTTTACTGTGTGTGCAGGTGGAGAGGTGTGTCAGTCCGTAGGGGCCTACACTGTCAGTGTATGTGCTATATGTTCCCTCTTTGCCGAAGAGTGGGCATATTGGGCATGCCTCCATCTGCCTACTGGGGCTGGCACAGGGTGTTCGTGGTCTGAATCCCTCTGTGGCTGTGATGGCCTTGGCAATTGTGGTGGGCTGTGAGGGCCTTCACCATTATGTCCCTGCTGCAGCTGTTTCCGCAGGATCATATTAAGTAGCATGGCACATACTGTGAAGATGTGGGCACACATGCCTGGAGAGTACTGTAAGTCCCCACCAGATATGACAAAGCAATGGAACCGTGATTTCAGCATCCCAAACACACTCTCTATGATGATTCTGGTTTGTGCGTGTGCCTCATTATGGCATTCTTGCATGGGTATGTGTGCATTTCTGATGGGAGTCATCATCCACGGCTCCAGTGCATAGCCAACATCCCCCACAAAGTGGCCATGTGGGATGTCCCCCCTGACAAATACCTGATATAGCTGTGAGGCATGCCAGATGTGGGAGTCATGGTAGCTTCCAGGGCTGCCGGCACACACATCCATAATAATGCCCTGGGCATTGCACACGACCTGGCAGTTGATGGAGTGGTATCCCTTGCAGTTTATGTAGCGCCTACCATGCTCACCGGGTGGTGACTTGTTATGTATCTATCGCACCCAGTACCTCCGGGTAGTGTGCCACCTGGTGGAAGAGATGCATATTGCTGGCCAACTCCTCCTGATTTCGGGGGAAGTATATATGCTCATTGGCATGTGGTAACATAGCATCCAGGAACTGGTGTAGTACCCTGGATGCTGATGCCTGTAAGATCCCCATTGTATCTCCAGTTGGCCTTTGAAAGGTACCTGTGTATAGTAGTCACAAGCTTACACATACCTTCCTGTCCACTGGGATGGGTTCCCCTCTGTTGTTTCTGGATCTCAGGCGTGGCCGGCACAGCTCAACTATTTGCTTTAAGATATCCCTGTCCACCCTGTAATTCTCTACTATCTCCAGATCATGTAGCCCATGGTAGGTTACCCTTGGTCTGAACACTCTTCTCCTCCTCTGGAGCCTGCGGTGGTTGTCAGCATCCTCCTCCACACCACCTTCAGTCTCTAACACATGGTGATGAATCACAGCTATGGCAGCTCCCAACATGTACATTGTAAAAGTTCCCCATCTGATTACACCAATGGTGCAGTTTTTGGGAATACACAGGTGTGTGTGAGGTGCCTTCACACTTTATACTATTGTGCTGTGAACACTGATGATGTCATAGGGTGTGTATGTACCAGCGGAGCTACAGGGTATCTTATGTGTTTTACCACAGGTACTGCTATTGTGGTGTCATTGGTGTTGAATTACATTTGGCTGCCGTGGATTACCTCTTGCCCTTCCCTTAACATTTCTTAATGTTTCCCCTCCCATTTTCTGGCATGCATCCAGCAGCCTGCTTTCATTTGTACTTTCCAAAACCTGGCTTATCTTACGACATGTGTTCTATGGCCGATCTACTGCAGGTTTGCTTTGTTCTGCTATGACAGTTGTCTTATCCTGTTCTGCAGGTTGCTGTGAGCAGACTTGTTAGCTGCCATCGATTGCCCACTGTGAGTTAATAGGTGTTAATTGCTCAGTTGTACTCCAATTACCCTACTGTGGCATTTCCTTATTTTCTTCCTCTAACCTTCCTGTTTGAGCTATGGTGTGTGGCACGTGCGTCCACTTACCGAGTTTCGGGCACGTTTTGATCTGTGTACACATGCGCTTTCGGGCACCATATGTGCTCTCAGCTAAACAATGCTATACCTACATCCCCACCCCTATCCTGCGGCTTTGCTTAGCAATGGGCAGGCTGGATTTGCATTGCTCCAATGTGCTTACAGCTACGGTGGCACACCCCACTGCTGATGTCATGTATACCTCCAAACCATTCCTCGGTGTTGTAGAGCTGCGCCGTATGGTACATCCTTCGTCCGGCGGGACTTTTGCGATTCACTATTACTTGCCTCATTTGCATTGCATTGACTACTAATTCATAGTTACCACACGAACACTGACACAGACCCTTAGCAACCCTTGCAGCTTGGTTGTGGTGTACCATGCATACCATTGAGTGTTATGGTGAAATCATGATTTGTATTACATTGCGATTTTATGACATTTCTGTACATTTTCCTTGTGTTCCCGTTTGCGCACACATGCCCTGCAGTTGTACTTTGCGTTACTGTGGACATGACATTAAATGTTGTTTTTTAGGTGTTGTGCATTGTTTCTTATGTCATTGGCTGTATATTTAGCCATTGGCATATGTTAACTTTGTAATACATGAGTCTGGTCTGCTTTCATAGCTCCGATGTTCTGTTTGGGAAAATGTAAACCGTTTTTTTTTTGGTTTACATTTCTGTGGGCTTACGCTATACCTGCACCACCTCATGAATCGCTATGTACCTTCATTTGCATGGTGCAGTACTGTGTATGGGGTGATTAGCATACCTTTGCCGAGGGCTGCACAGATATGGCATACACTGGTAGTGCACGTGGAATTGGATCATACCTGAATCGCTCGGTGGCCATATTTGGCATTATACCGCCTATGCTATGCCTGCGCCTGGCACAAGCTTCATGAATCCCATGGGTATGTCTTTCCCCACCCTCTTCCCTTTTTCTGTTGTTTGTTTGAGATTTCTGTCTTGGATCATATGTGCATTTCAAATGACTTGCCAGCCTGTAGGAATGCCTGAGATTCTGAAAATCCTGAAAATCATCAGTGAAAACATCTACATCTCTGAAATATGAGGCCGATGTATCCCTTGGTCTCTTCTACTCTGTACACCAACATTAGTTTTGTCCTCATTGGAAAAATAAACTTTTTTTGAGTTAACACTGGTGGATAAGGTGGGCTGTGGGGAAAACATTCTTGTTGCAATATTGTTTAACATCTCTTTCTGACTTTCTTTTTTCTTTGAAAACAGATCATTACATTGTTATCTGCTCTTAAAAGAATAGCTTCTTATCATATTTTAAAATGTTCAAAGGAAACATCTTTTAAAATAAGTTGGCGTACTTCTTCCAACTCTAAACACAACTTGCCAAGTTGAGTATCATTGTACTTAATAATTTTGTGGATTAATTCCAGCCCATATTTGTCAGAAAAAGGCCAACAAAATATGTAACAATTTCTTCATCATACATTAAGCCAAATGGAAAGTTAAACAAATGCAATCCCTGAGGGACAATATTTAAATGCAGACACCATCTTTATAAAATGTTTTCTATCTGAAGATGTTTAAACTTGAAAAGTATCTTCTCAAACAAGTGTAAGAAGTCCCTTAATGAAACTCCATTGTCTGAAGTAGCTATCAACAGTTTCCACAGTTTGAAAAGCCAATATTTAAAATTAACATTGATTCATTTGCAGTTAGTTCCTGAAGCTGCATTATTAAGCTGTTCAGAAATGCAAGATGTAGTTTCATTAACAGGAAAATAAACCATACCTACTACCTGTGCATAAGTCCACCGTGCACAGTTTGCTAAAACATTGCTTCCAGCTGCACTGGTTTCACAGTTGGTACATATATGCATGTTTGTTCCTCCAGTTTTATTTATGTATGTATGTATATATGCATGTATGTATGTATGTATATATATATGCATGTATGTATTTATTTATTTATTTCACATTTGTTAACCGGGTTGGTCCAGCTGGGCACAGGCCCATTATTTATCATTTAGAGACCCAAGGAGAAATGCTCCAGAAAAATGAAGAAATTAATTCAATTATACAAATGTTCACAAAAGTTGAGTGATGAAATCAGTTATGCAATATTCACAAAGTTGCGTAATAGAAAGCAAAACAATGAAGGTAATAAGTAAATCGGTTAAACAATAATCACAAAGTTAAATAGTATTAAAGTTGATTTTCTGTTTACAGTATATACATAGAAGATTGGTACCAAATTCTACAGGAGAGTGAAACGTATATGTTAGGCAAAAATTAGTGAGAAAATTCCTCTTTAGTAGGAGGTGACATATGCTTAAGGCATAGACTGTAAGAGGGTGGTTCTAGGGAGTGAAGAGAGTAGTAGATCCAGTTAAGTAGGGTCTTGGCAGGGGCATATCCTTGACTTGCAGAGGGAATTTCTTAATTATTTATTAAAGGTGTTTGTGTTTGGGGTGCTACTTAAGGTAAGAGGGCTATTGTTCCAGAAATGAAATACAGAGGACTAATATAACATTTTGCCTATTGTTTTGTTGGACTTGTATATTTGTATAAAGAATTTATCAGTACTTCCTAAAGGGTGAGGCAGAGTTTTGTAAGTCACAATATTGGAGAAGGAGGGACAGGCAGTGGTTTGTTGAGTAAGAAAGTGTGTTAGTTGGAATTGTGAGAGTTTAAGATGGCGGGGTAGTTCTATCCAATGAAGGTTTTTTTAGAGCAACACAGTGGTGAGAGGTATGGGGTAGTTTAGCTGCAAATTTAACAACTTTGTTGTAAGTCTGTTCTAGGTTAGTAAGAAGAGAGGATTGGAGATTAATAAGAACTGGAACTGCATAGAGAAGAGTTGGAAGTAAGTATGCTTGCGCCAAAAAAGATTTAGAGTCAGTAGTTAGGAATTTCTTGTTGCTATACAGGAGGCTTAATTTTTGGTTTGTTTTAATGATGGACAACTGTATGTGCAGATCAAAATTTAGTTGATCGTCTGTTGTCATTCCAAGTAATTTTATGTGATGCTCTACTGTAATGATGGTTTTGTTAGAAGAGGAAATTGTGAGAGATTGTTTGAGATGGTTAGTTGATTTAGGGAGAAAGAAGAGAAGTTTAGCCTTTTTTGGATTCAAAATGAGTTGATTCTTAGTTAGCCAATTTTCCACAGAAAGGAAGGATTTTTGTGTGAGTGATTGAAGTTGTGATAGTGTGTCAGAGGTGGTGATAAGTGTGGAATCGTTGGCATATTGTATATGCATGGAATGAGAACTTGTAGCATAGAGGTCATTGATGAAGATGTTAAAAAATAGGGTTCACAGGATGGAACCCTGGGGAACACCTGTATGAATGGGTAGAAAAGTAGAACATGAAGACTACCATCTCACAGATTGTTTTCTGTTTGCTAGATAGCTGGAGAACCATTTGAGAGTAGAGGGAGATATATGTAGGATGTCAAGTTTGGCTAGAAGTATGGAGTGGCATACCATGGCAAAGGCTTTCAATAGGCCTAAGAAAAGACTTGAGACCAGTTTGTTATTATCGTGAGCTTCAGCAATAGTGTGAGTGAAGGACAGAAGGGCTGTGGAGGTGCGATGGTTAGGTCAAAAGCTATGCTGAGTAGGCGACAGGAGATTATTATGAATGAGAAATTTGAGCATTTGGGAATATGTACATTTTTTAAAGACTTTAGATATGGGGGAAAGGACAGCAATGGGTCTACAGCTAGAAGTATCAGTGGAGCTGCCTCCTTTGTGAAAGAGTATTGTGAAGAAATATTTCCGGATGTCAGGTACAGTGGCTTCTTTAATAGATGTGTTTGTAAGTATAGAGACTGGGAATGCAATAGATTTGGCTGCTAGCTTGAGAAAGAAAGGGGGTAGATTGTCAGCAGAAGGAGAATAAGATTTAAGCTTTTGGAGGAGAGACTTTTGCTTCAGGTCATGGTGAGGAAATGGTGTGGGGATTTTGGTTATTATTTGTTAGTTTACTGATGGCATCAATAAAGAACTGGTTAAGGAGAGAGGTGGTGTCATGTGCGGGTAGATTGGGATAAGGGCTAGGGGTATGAGGTTTTCCAGGGTAAAGGATGGCATTGATGTTTGTCCAGAAGTTTTGGGGGTTGGACTGATGGGTGGACTGGGCATTAAGTAAAACGTTTTGCTGTCATTGTAAATTTGTCTTTTGCTCTGATTCCTAAGTTCTATGAATAATTGATGGTGAGTAGGGGATTGGGATTTTTTCTAAGCTGGGTCTCTTTGATGCATAAGTGTGTAATTTTCTTTGGTGAGCCAGGGGGTATAATTGGGTTTTATTCTTATTTTATGTGTGCGGGGGGTGGCTAGGTCATTGAGGATGCTTACGAATACATTGTTGAACTCTAGTACAGCATCACTAAGAGGATGTTTGAGAAGAAGTAGCACAAGGAAGAAATCCAAGCTCAAGAGCAGCAGTTTCTGTTACACCAGTGTGTTCAGTGGAATCAATTGCATGCACAGAGCTAGGCAGTGAGGAGGAAACCGTCATGCCCTCTTTCCTTTTAAAACCTCTTCCCACTGATTGGCTAGGAAGTTCAATGAGCTTATTAATCTCACCTTTTAAAGAGGCAACATCCTTTTTAAGCTATGCAAAGTCAGAAGAATCAGCCCAAGTATTAGGCAGATGAAAATTATCCAGGGGAATCTATTAAGCCCTCAGTCACCAACAATAACTCAGAAATGACACAAAATAGTGCAGAGTCAAGCAGATGAACTTGAAACCAAATAGAATCAGTGCCAAATGAGAGTCCAGAAATAGTTCAAAAATTAGTTTATTAAAACAACCTGAAAAAATAAAATGAGTGCTTTTGTCTCATTCAAGAGACATCATCAGAATAAAATAGTCCTAGCACAAAGTCATTAAATAGTGCATAAAAAGATTTCATTGGTAGTTAGATAATTAATTAATAAGAACTGTAATATTCTTTAAAGGGCCAGACAACAAATGCACAGTAATGAACAATGATACACATAATCCTTGTGACAAATGTAACAAAAAATTTATAAAAACTCAGGCTATAACTTACTGGCTTTCAAAGTTAAAACAGGTGTAATTGAAGCACTGTCATTTAAACCAGGGGAAGGTAGCCCCCAATCTAAGTTGACAATGCAGTTACAATTTGGCTTACATTTGTGACATTTTTACACACACTAATTTTAAATAATCAAATGTTTTGATGCACTTTGTTGTGCTGCCTTTCTTTTTGGCAAGGATTATGTGTATCATTGTTCATTATTGTGCATTTGTTGTCTGGCCCTTTAAAGAACACTACAGTTTTGTTATGGTCAGTTGCTTATCAGGGGCTAGGATCCAATGCATTACATATGAACTCAGGTCAATGGACCACAATTACCAATATGACTCGGTCATAGTCCATGTGGGAGTAAATGACCTGAGATGTACCTCCCTAAGCTATATGAAGTGAGACATTATGGGGGTGTCAAATATGTGTCTCAGGTTGCTATGAGCCTAGCATTGAGCAGCATTTTACCTTTTCCAAGGATGATGCCACAATATGAACAAAAGATGACTGACTAATTATTGGCTTACTTTCTGGTGTCATTTTAAAGGGTGCAATATTTTTCAGATGGTCAACAGACCATGCTGCTTTGTCAGGGATGGTCTGCACATCTTCCCTCTAGGCTTTCAAATATTAGCCAAAACATTGTCTTCCATATAGTGCCTTTTTTAGGCAATGCCAAACTGGAAGTACGTCTGACATAACAAATCAAAACCAAGAACATTTAAAGGTATTACTGCTCAGTGCTAAGAGTCTAAGTAAGAAACTCCACTCCCTAAAATCTCACTTCACCCTAGAGAATGCTGACATCTATGTTCTCATTGAGACATGGTTTAAAGCCAGGGACAGCACACCAACAGTGCAAGGTTATAATGCCTTCCACACATTTAGGCTATCTACTTCACAGGAAGGGACTAAAGGTGGGGGTGTCTCTATTTACATGAAAAATAAGTATACTTCAAGGCTGGTCAAACAGGACAATGTACTTGAGCTGATTCATGTTCAAATCACCATAGGTAAAATCCAATATCACTTCCTTGCAAGCTGTACCCCCCCCCCGTATGACCCATGAAACCCACCATGTATTTAAACTTATTAGAAACACTAGCCATCCAACCCAATACCATATTTATGGGTGACTGTAATTACCCCATTATTAACTGGGAATCTTGTACAACACCAAATGCACATGCACAGAGATTCCTGGATTTTTTAAACAGAAACTCCCTGGACCAGAAAGTCAATACACCAAACACGGGTGCAACCATACTGGAATTGGTTCTCACTAATATGTAACATTGCTGCACACTCCCTGCTGTAATGCATTCCCTGGTAAGATCAGACCACAAAATGGTATCCTTTAAAGTAAAAATTAAACCTGGACCCCCAGCTAAACCTGGAATATTCAGGAATTATTCTAAGGCTAACCTCCTGTTATTAAGTGAGAACCTGGCAAAATTTCAAGCCCACATAAACACTGAGAACAATGCTGTCTATGCAGAACTGTTTATAGAAACCTTGCATAAGCATGTTAATAGTTGCATAGAGGCAGCTTTACCCACCAGGAAGAAGTGCAGAACTAACTCAAAAAACAAGCCACCTTGGCACAGTCACAAAATCAATAGGCTGTATAACAGGAGGGAGAAAATCATGGTAAAAATTCAGAGGTGCAGCACCCAGCAGGATAAAAGCACTCATCAAACTAAACAAACAACTCAGAGGACAAATAAAATCTAAAGCCAAATTTGAGGTAAGTTTGGCCTCACAGGCCAAGGACAACCACAAAACCATTCTTTAGCTATGTCTGCAACCTCAAAAGCAATACATAATTGTGTGCAGAGCTCATTGTAGTTAGAGCCACGTATACTGAGCCAGAAGACATAGCAAACCTCCTGGCTGATAAATTCAGCTCCAACTTTACTCCTCTCTCCCCCTCAAACTTCCCTCAAGAAATATCATCAAATATAACCCCCCCTACTATCACTAGGGAACAGGTCCTTAGTGTTCTCTCTAAGACCAATAACACTGCATCAATGGGTGCAGACAATATCCCAGGATGCCTTCTAAATAGCATGAAATATGACCTATCAGGGCCTCTGGAATTACTATTTAACTATATCCTCTAAACAGGCTTTGCGCCTCATGAATGGAAAAAGGAAACAGTTATCCCTCTGCACAAAGGTGGGACATTTACACATCCTGAAACTACAGACCCATAAGTCTCACTAGTCCCAGTTTGGTTTCATTAAAGGAAGGTCATGCCTACTCAACCTGATGGACCTCTTTGAGAAGGTCACCAAAATAATGGATGAGAGCAAAATTGTTCACACTACCTACATTGACCTGGCCAAAGCATTTGATGCAATACCCCAGTCAAGCATTGTCAACAAACTCAAGAGTTTAGGTATAAACCTGTATGTCACCCAGTAGATAGCCTGGCTCACGGACAGAACTCTGGAAGTTAGAATTGAGGCATCCACTTCTACAAAGAGGCCAGTCACAAGTGGAGTCTTTCAGGTATCAGGCCTTGGAATGCTCCTTTTTGACATTTACTTCTCAGACATCAAGGCCAATGTCAATGTACTCTGGCTGACTAAATTTGCAGATGATTGCAAATTAGGAGCTGTCATTGAATTTCACACAGGCACAAATGTTCTCCAGGATGGGCTGACACAAACAAACTGGTGTCAGAACCATGGACTAAAACTAAATACCAAGAAATGCATAATAGTATCGTTTGGGAAGTCATCCATCCCTGGTAACTATCATATTGACAACACAACCCTTAGAGATGACCCAGTAGTCAGGGACTTAGGGACACACATAGTAATCTAGGCTTTGACCATCACATGTCTATGGTGGTGAGGAAATCATTCTATGTTGCACAACTTATAACTAAAGGTATGGCATCTAAGTCCAAGAAATTCATTGTTCCACTGTATTCGGCATTCATCAGACCTATCATTGAGTACAATGCCCCCATTGGTATGTACCTAACCAGGCATATCCAATAGTTGGAACATCCACAAAGGTTCCCAGTAAAAAAATACAGGCATAAGTAAAATGTCCTGTGCAGACCACTTTAAGGCCTTATCTCTGTATTCTGTCTCCTACAGGTTTTTGAGGGGAGATCTATGCTTGGTATACAGGACATTGTCAGACCCCACTCGAATAGATCTCCTGCATATCTGCAAAATAAACAGCACCAGAATTACCTGTTTTGAAGACTTAAACCTTGCCTGTGATATAATTAGGACCTGCTGGAGAGACGGGTATGTATCTCAGAGATTACACCATCTATGGAACAGGCTTTCCCATCCATGTGAAGCAGAGTTCCTCCCTAACTCAATTCAAGTGCAACTTGGGCAATTGGATGGGAAACTTGAAATTCATCCCTAGTTTTGCATCTATGTCTCTAATGGATACAGGTAACCTGTAAATGGTTCATCTCCCAGGCCCATGTTTATACATATCAAGGGTATCAGAACATGTCAGAGATTTGGGATGCATGGCTACTCTTAAAAAGGCCCTTGTGGTCATTAGCCTAGTAAACACCTATACACCTATGAACCTATGAACCTATGAACATAATTATCCACTAGAGAAGCTGTTATATACCTTATGTATTAACTACTACTCTGACTTAGAAAAATAGAATTGTGAAATAGGTATATGCTTCCAAAGGTAACTGGCTAAACAGTTGCAATGAAGAAAATATGAGGTATGGTATGTACACGGGTAGTTAGTGTGAATGTGTTGCATTAACCCAGCTTTAAATGTAGTAAAGGTAGTAACTTGGTGTCAGAGGTTGTCAGGGCATTACAGTGCTATGATGTGTAGTTGCAGCAGAAAGAGCCCCCATATGAGTTCAACAATTTTTGAGAGTGCAAAGTATTTGGGGTTTATTTAGTAATTTATTTTGCAGTTGTTTGTTTGTTTCATTTTCCGTTTGTTTGGTTTTGTTGGCCAGGAAAGTCCAACTGAGCAGTACCCATTTTCATTGGAGTCCCATGGAGAAGAACTCCTCAAAATTACATAGATATATAATTAGTACAACTTTTTTACAGTAGAGTTTAAAAATAGGTTCAGTGACAACATTTTATATGACTATATTCAGTGAAAACAATTATATATACAGTTCTATAACATGATGCTGCAATATATTTACATGGTTGAAAATGGTCATACTAATAAATTATATCAGTTATAGTTAATATTAAGGATCTGAAGTAGACGAGGTAGGGATATATAATTAGTACAACATTTTTACAGTAGAGTTTAAAAATAGGTTCAGTGACAACATTTTATATGACTATATTCAGTGAAAACAATTATACAATTCTATAACAAGATGTTGCAATATATTTACATGGTTGAAAATGGTCATATTGATAAATTATATCAGTTATAGTTAATATTAAGGATCTGAAGTAGATGAGGTAGGGATAGAGATAGAGGATGAAAATACAGACAGAGCAAAGAAAGTAGGTATTGTTTTAGTTAGTGGGTGGAAAAAGACAGACTCCAGTGTTATTGTCTGATCTAGTATCCTTCAACTGTAAGTTGATGAGCAAAGAAATAAACCAAAAAAAAAAAGAAGAAGAAGAAGAAGAAAAAATCTTTTCTCCAGTTTCCAATCTTGCTTCTGTTCTAAAACTAATTGGAGGGGCATAATAAAAAAAAAGTTCATTTTGCAGCAAGTGATTTACTCTGACTTATCTGACATCCTGATAAAAGCCATATTCATTTCTGTGGTGGTACTGTACTAGCAATTAACTGTCATCTCCCGATTAAGCCACCTAGTAATGTGCACCCAGGTGACTGCCTCATTCCACCTTTGCTAAGCCTCTGGAGGAAGGGCTATAGCTTCATGCCAAGTGTTAACAGTAAAGGGATACATATAGTGATTATATAATTGGATAAAAAAAAATAGTGTATAGGATGAAAAGGGGGTTTGAGTTTATGCAATGGAAAGGAATTTTGATTGTAGTTTCCTTGTATTTGCATATCACTGTACAAGATGACTAATGGAAGGATGGCTTTCTGGAGACTTGAATATTTTGTATGGCATTTTTATATGGCAGTGTAAGAAAATATTAAGGAATGCAAAAAAAAAAATGCAAAACAAACTTGTAAAAAGTACAAAGTGAATAAGTATGCGATGCCAAAGTCCTGTTATACCAAAACAACTTGTGGATCCAAAGAAAAGTATCAGGACACTACTGCAAAAGTAAAATCACTTGAATAATTTAATAAATGCAAAACAAAGTTAGCGCTTTCGGGATAAACCCTTCTTCAGACAATACATAAAATTGTGATAAACAGTGCCATATTTAAAATACATTCAACCAATCACATTTAGAGAAAAACCCGCCTGTTCTGTAGGGTGGGTTTAATGGGTAAGACGTCATTAAGACCTGGATACCTGTGCGCCATAAATTCCACTATCCATCTAGACTCTGCTAAGGCTGTTAAATGTTTAACATCACCCCCCCTATTGTTCAAATTAATATTTACAATGCATCTAAATTTAAAAGTATGCTTGGGGTTGACATTGACATGTCTGTATAGGGCATTACTCAGATCACAATTTCTAATGCTGCCCATGTGCTGTAATATCCTCACCTTAAACATGCTGTTAGTCATGCCTACATAAAAACATGGGCAGCATTCACATTCCGCTAGATATACCAAATTTTGTGTTCTACATGTGGCCCTTCCTCGTAAATGGAATAGCTTATGTGTTATGGGGTGCCTAAACTCTGTCTTGGTGTTAACATGTGCACAAGCCTTGCATCTGCCACAGGCATGTGTGCCTGTGCTAATGTTAAACGTGCCCTCATGATTGTGCTTCGTTTCCTTGCAGAGTAAGTCTTTCAAGTTCTTATTCCTTCTATATCTAAACGTGGGATTCTCCCCTACGACATTTCTGAGACTCATATCACTTGTCAGAATGTTCCAATTACTCTGCACTATCCTACATATGTCATTCATGTTACTACCATATGTAAAAAACAACTTAGGCTTCCCATCCATATATCTATTCTCATTACTGGGTTTAGATACTTCTCCATGTGTTTTACTCATCCACGGTTTATATCTGGTTTTCCTAAACCCTCTGTTGTTTTCTATAACTTTATTAACCAAACTTTCACCATATCCTCTTTCTTTAAAACATCGGTCAAGTTTATTCAATTCTTCATTGAAGTGTGTATCCAAAGAGCAGACTCTGGAAACTCTGCTCACCTGACCTTTAATAATGTTTGGGAAAACATATTGTGGATGCATACTATCGAATGATAGTAATGTGTTCTGCCAACAATCTTTTTTATGTAAACTAGAGACAAAGCCCTTCTCTACTTGTTCCACATATACATCTAAAAATTCTATCCTTGTGAATGAGGTTTTAGCACTAAATTTCAAAAAAGTTGTTGCAGAATGAATGTATGTTAAAAAATTATCAAAGGAAACAATGTCACCGTTCCACAAAATAAAAATATCATCTACAAATCTAACATACATGGAGATGTAATCATTCCATCTGTTGTTATTCAAAATCTCCCTGGACTTCCACTTGGGTAGTACAAGATTGGCATATGTATTCACACAGGGGGTGCCCATGGCTACCCCCTGTGCCTGCCTATACAAAGAACCTCCTCATATGAAGACGTTGTTTTCCAAAACTAAATACAACATATCTTCCACCAACTGTCTCATATGGTCTGTTGCCCCCAAACTACTAATTAGCTCACCTAGAGCTGTCACACCATAATTATGTTCTATCACTGTGAACAGACTGTTCACATCCAGAGTTGCCATTAACAGATCTTTCCCCTCTTCCGGTTTAACTATATTAGCTAAGAGTCCCAGGAAGTGTCCCATATCAACTAAGATATTTTTAATCTTATCCATGTATGGTTTAAGTGTAGCTTGTAGCCAAATCGAAATGTTCTCTGTGACCCAACCCCTGCCCGAAACTATGGGTCTTAGGGGTGGGTCTATCAATGATTTATGTATTTTTGGCAACGCTTTAAACATTGGTGTGACTGGCTTGTCTATCCATAGGAACTCAAATGTTTCCTTTGTTATCTTCATCTCATCCATCAAGGATTCTAGACGTTGATGTACTCTGTCTATAATCATTTTGACCATAAGGGGATTTATCTCTTCATAAGCTCTATCCATTGTCAGCATGTTCTTCAATTTATTGTTGTACCACAATGTATTAAGAACAACTACCGCTCCCCCCTTATCCGCCATCTTGATTGTAATGTCTTTGTTATCTATTAAACTATGTAATGCTTGTTTCTGTACAGCCGTCATGTTATAATAAGTACTAAAATTCCCATCTTTAAAATATTTAATTAGGTCCCTCTCACACCCGTTCATGAACAAATTCAGAGCTGGCGTAAAACTAGGTACGAAACTACTTGGTTTTTTAAGTTCAATATTATGGAATTCTGAATTTTCAAATACCAGTTTCAGCATCGTATTTCTGCAAAACAACATCAAATCAATAATCACTTCATTATACACACATGCCCTGCTGGGTACAAAAGTAAAACCTTTGTTAAGAACATTCAACTCATCAGCATTAAGCACATAGCTCGATAAATTATATACAATACCAATATGTGTGTGATCAGTCATTGAAAAGTTCTCCTCCTCTTGTCCACAATTCTGTCTTCGCTGGAGGACCTCTTCCATGCCCCTTTTTTCACTGGGGCTGGAAGCTTCTCCAAAAAATGCATAGCGCCTTGATTTATCTCCGGGCGTGCTCCGGACCCATAAGAGCCAACTTCTGCAACACTTGAAGGTTCAGAGATCAAACCAGATGTATCTGCGCCAACTGCTTCCATATTCAAAGAAACAGAATGCTCCCTACCAGAACGCATTGACTCGGCTTCAATAGATGTTAACAAGGTATCACCCTTATCTGCTCCTACAGCACTGTTGCCAGTAATCTTCTCCTTGTTCACATTCTGTGCCGACTCCCCAGGCAAAGATAAACGAACAACTTCTATCAGTAAAGAAAGAGAAGCGTTGCCTTTATCTGGTTGTGACTCTTTAGATGTATCCACTTGTTTATCTCGCTCATCTGAGCGTGTAACCGATTTCCTGTTGTTACGCCTGCCAAACTCCGCAGATGTTTCCTTATGCCTCGGCCAAACAAAAATGTTCCCTTTAACAAAATCCTCATGATCTCTTCTTAATTTATTCAACTTGACATCACGAAGCTTGTCGGCTTCTTTGGAAAAAGTTTCTTTCAATGCAACCATTCGCTGTTTACATTTTTCATCTTTAAAGTCTGATGTAATCTTATTATATAAAAAGGCTACATCTTTCTTTAAAGTCTCAAGTTCCGGAGCAAAAAATTCGTTAAGCAACCACATATACTCAAAACTTGTATTGATATTGAGTGTTTGCCATTTTGTTAACAGCTCAGGGTAGCGGTCACCCTGAGCTGGCATGCACAAAATCCTCATTCCTCTGGGTACGATACCGTACTCTAAGCAAGCCTCCAAATGGAAAGCCTGCCATTGCAGGCACTGCATCTTACTGACTTTAAATGTTAGATCACGAATCAGGTCTTCATAAGCTCTATCAACGGCAACTGGGGTGGAAGGACAACAGGGCAGAACAATACAGACAATCCAACATCACCAAGCGTAAATCTAAGAAATCCTGTCAAGGTGTTTATTTCATATAAAAAACAATCCACAGTTTCCTTGTTTCCCTCAATAACAAAAATTAAATCGTCAATGTACCTGCCAAAAAAAATTATTTTAAAGTGTGTCTGCAAAATGGGTAGAAACTCCCCCTCCCACCAAGCCATAACCAAATTGGCGTAGGCTGGAGCAGCTGGGGACCCCATAGCAACTCCACGTTTTTGCCTGTAATATGTACTGTTGAAAAGAAAAAAATTGTTTTCCAAAATGATATCAAGAAACCTACAAATTAAAGAAATTTGGGAATTATTAAAAAGTTTTCTTTTAGCTAGAAAACTACGTACTGCCTCTACCCCTTCATCATGGGGAATACATGAGTTTCTACCCACTGGACATGAGATTTACATGAAATGAATTTCCTTATATCCACCCATATTACTAAAGGGCATAGTTAAAAACAACGTAATTGACACTCAGCAAAGTAATTATGCTGTGTCTAACCATTATTGTTCTTTTGACATGAGTTCTGACTGTTTTCAGTTAAGAACTATTATGGAACAAAACTGGAAAGTCATTCAAGGAAATCATGACATTTTCAAAGTTGTTGGTTCTAAACCCCACTTTGTGTTTCGCAAAACCAACACACTAAAAATGATTTTAGAGAGATATAGTACCACTACTTTGGTTCCAATTACTAAAAAGAAAGGAATGTTTCGATGCAATAATTGCACAGTATGTCGTTTTATTTCTGAAGGACCATACATAAATGTTGTTACATCTCAAAGAATTCTAGAAGTGCCTGGTTATGCTGATTGTACAAGCCATGGGCTTGTTTACATTGCTTTTTGCTCCGTTTGCCCAGCCTTCTATGTGGGTATGACCACAAGAAGCTTGGGGAAGCGTATTAAAGAGCTTTTATATGCTATTAAGACAAAAAACCTTAATAATGCTCTATACAGGCATTCAATGTCTTGCACTAATTTCAAGAAATTTTTGTTTACTGTTTTAGAGATTTGTAGACATGACAAAAGAGCAGGGGACTTTAAAAATTATGTTGAGCAACGAGAAACCTTATGGCAGGTTAGATTGTTTTCTGACAATCCACCAGGTTTAAACGGAACTGTTAATGTGAAATGTTTTTTGAAACAGCGTAAATTAACCATTTCTAAAAACAGCAACATAAAAAGTTTGTTAGATTAATTTTTATTTTTACTTTCATGTTAACAAGTGTGTCATTTAATGGTTCACTATTATTATTTATTTGTATTTTTTCATACATTTGTTTATATGTCTTTAAATTTTAACGTTTAATGCATTTTATCATGTGACGCACTAATTGATTGATTCATTTAAGACCTGTTGTGCTTTTGCTCATCGTTTTCTGATGAAGTTTTAGTGACGAAAGCGGATATTAAACTTTTTATACGCTATTGCTGTGATTTTTTCGAGTGTTTTCCTGCTGACGCTTTTTCTGCCATTGTGACTTTTTCTAGTTTTATTTGGCTTTCTTTCTGGGCGAGAATTCCATAATATTGAACTTGAAAAACCAAGTAGTTTCATACCTAGTTTTACGCCAGCTCTGAATTTGTTCATGAACGGGTGTGAGAGGGACCTAATTAAATATTTTAAAGATGGGAATTTTAGTACTTATTATAACATGACGGCTGTACAGAAACAAGCATTACATAGTTTAATAGATAACAAAGACATTACGATCAAGATGGCGGATAAGGGGGGAGTGGTAGTTGTTCTTTATACATTGTGGTACAACTATAAATTGAAGAACATGTTGACAGTGGATAGAGCTTATGAAGAGATAAATCCCCTTATGGTCAAAATGATTATAGACAGAGTACATCAACGTCTAGAATCCTTGATGGATGAGATGAAGATAACAAAGGAAATATTTGAGTTCCTATGGATAGACAAGCCAGTCACACCAATGTTTAAAGCGTTGCCAAAAATACATAAATCATTGATAGACCCACCCCTAAGACCCATAGTTTCGGGCAGGGGTTGGGTCACAGAGAACATTTCGATTTGGCTACAAGCTACACTTAAACCATACATGGATAAGATTAAAAATATCTTAGTTGATACGGGACACTTCCTGGGACTCTTAGCTAATATAGTTAAACCGGAAGAGGGGAAAGATCTGTTAATGGCAACTCTGGATGTGAACAGTCTGTTCACAGTGATAGAACATAATTATGGTGTGACAGCTGTAGGTGAGCTAATTAGTAGTTTGGGGGCAACAGACCATATGACACAGTTGGTGGAAGATATGTTGAATTTAGTTTTGGAAAACGTCTTCATAGGAGGAGGTTCTTTGTATAGGCAGGCACAGGGGGTAGCCATGGGCACCCCCTGTGCGAATACATATGCCAATCTTGTACTATCCAAGTGGGAGTCCAGGGAGATTTTGAATAACAACAGATGGAATGATTACATCTCCATGTATGTTAGATTTGTAGATGATATTTTTATTTTGTGGAACGGTGGCATTGTTTCCTTTGATAATTTTTTAACATACATTCATTCTACAACAACTTTTTTTTGAAATTTAGTGCTAAAACCTCATTCACAAGGATAGAATTTTTAGATGTATATGTGGAAAAAGTAGAGAAGGGCTTTGTCTCTAGTTTACATAAAAAAGATTGTTGGCAGAACACATTACTATCATTCGATAGTATGCATCCACGATATGTTTTCCCAAACATTATTAAAGGTCAGGTGAGCAGAGTTTCCAGAGTCTGCTCTTTGGATACACACTTCAATGAAGAATTGAATAAACTTGACCAATGTTTTAAAGAAAGAGGATGTGGTGAAAGTTTGGTTAATAAAGTTGTAGAAAACAACAGAGGGTTTAGGAAAAACAGATTTAAACCGTGGATGAGTAAAACACATGGAGAAGTATCTAAACCCAGTAATGAGAATAGATATATGGATGGGAAGCCTAAGTTGTTTTTTACATATGGTAGTAACATGAATGACATATGTAGGATAGTGCAGAGTAATTGGTACATTCTGACAAGTGATATGAGTCTCAGAAATGTTGTAGCAGAGAATCCCACGTTTAGATATAGAAGGAATAAGAACTTGAAAGACTTACTCTGCAAGGAAACGAAGCACAATCATGACGGCACATTTAACATTACCACAGGCACACATGCCTGTGGCAGATGCAAGGCTTGTGCACATGTTAACACCAAGACAGAGTTTAGGCACCCCATAACACATAAGCTATTCCATTTACGAGGAAGGGCCACCTGTAGAACACAAAATTTGGTATATCTAGCGGAATGTGAATGCTGCCCATGTTTTTATGTAGGCATGACTAAGGTGAGGATATTACAGCACATGGGCAGCATTAGAAATTGTGATCTGAGTAATGCCCTATACAGACATGTCAATGTCAACCCCAAGCATACTTTTAAATTTAGATGCATTGTAAATATTAATTTGAACAATAGGGGGGGTGATGTTAAACATTTAACAGCCTTAGCAGAGTCTAGATGGATAGTGGAATTTATGGCGCACAGGTATCCAGGTCTTAATGACGTCTTACCCATTAAACCCACCCTACAGAACAGGCGGGTTTTTCTCTAAATGTGATTTGTTGAATGTATTTTAAATATGGTACTGTTTATCACAATTTTATGTATTGTCTGAAGAAGGGTTTATCCCGAAAGCGCTAACTTTGTTTTGCATTTATTAAATTATTCAAGTGATTTTACTTTTGCAGTAGTGTCCTGATACTTTTCTTTGGATCCAAAACTTGTAAAAAGTATAAGTAAAAATAAAACAAGTGAATAAAGGCAGAGAGTCAATTTATTCATATAAAAACAGGTAAGCTCTTTCATGGATGAACCACTTCCTTAGACCTTACTCAACACTACCATTTCATCATTTAAATAAACATACACTTACAACCAACCCAATAAAATGACTAAACACAAATCACATGTTCAAATCTAATTAAAAGCAAATGGGTTTCCTATTCTTAAGTCTAGGTCTTAAAAAAACCCTATCATTAAGCCCACTTTTTTATCTGCCTGTAATCTTAAAATCCAAGTAAGTTCTTTGTCTTCAGTTTTATTCATAATATCCCCTATCCTACCATCATCATTAATCAAATCTATCACTTGAAATTTAAAAGTATGTGTAGTATCAGTTTCTAACACGTGCTGAGCCAATGAATTGTTAATGTTAGCCTGTTTTGTATCTCTAATATGTTCTCTCATTCTCTCTATTAGAGATCGGTCGGTCTTACCCATATAGAACTTCAGGTAAACTTGGAATTGTGATAAATAGACTAAGTGTTGAGATTTACAAGTAGCTGTATTGTTCAAAATACATTCCCGCCCTGTCTTAGGATGTATAAATGTATCAGTCCTATTAATATACATACAAAAATTACAACTACCACTGTTCACCTTACTATCAGCCCTCAAAATATGCCAATATTTCTTTATGACATCACAAATTTCAGCAATGTTACTAGAGTAGGATAAAATAATGTCAGGTGCAGTGTAATTGGCACAAGACCAAATTTTGTTTTTAGGAACAGACCTCCATTAAAAAGGAAGTTATGTTATGATCATTTTCTTGGGTGGCGAAAGCCAGGGTACATTTTTTGGCTAGGCTTGTATGGGCCCTAGTACCTACCTATGAGCCTATGAGAAGAGAGGAGTTAGGGATATTCATGATAATGGCACATTTCCTTGTGGTAGTTGTAATTTTCATTCTTATAATCAATGAAATATGAAGTTAGATCCTCAGAGTCACTGAGTGTAATGAGTGAACTAGTCTAGATGTGCTTGAAAGAGAGAAATATTATCTAATCAAGACTTGGCACACAAGACAAACCCCTTGTGTCTATAGTAAGAGTTACTTCTGAAAGACATGAGATAAGGCTTCTGGATAGGGACCAGGGCACATAATGATTCCAGAAACAGATAAGTAATAAAATTACTTTTAGCAGGAAAGTATGCTTACTAGCTGTAAGAGTCTAGATATTTTCCATGGAACTGGGAAAAGAAAACAATCATAATGTAATACCACTTGCTTTAAATGGTAATTCTTTTCAAAATAAAAAAGTATGTGCATGTAAGTGTTATGATGTTTAAATGTACACAATGTTCTAAAAGAGAATGTCTTTAATTTCTTAAAGGAGGGTGGTGTGGGATGTGGTGATGCCCACTCAGCATTATAATCTGTGTAAATGGTGTTTGAAATCTGATGGGAACTTCCAATAGCATATGAGGTAGTGCTGAGTTGCATGTGATCCTGCCAAGGCACATATTGTGATGCTTTACTTGTGCTTGTAACTGGTATAGAATATGATGCAACAACAAACCAGTGCACCCTAATCCTGGCCTCCTGAGAGTCTGGTGCCATAAAGTAAGCCCAAATCATGGCATTGCTATAGCCTCTGTTTCCAGTTAGGGTAACCACCTGTCCCACTTTGCGAGGGACAGTCCCTCTTTGGGCAGTTATGTCCTGACATGCAATTGCCAACATGGCAAATGTCCTGAGATTTTAGGACAAACATATTCCTTATATTGTATGTGATAGTTGCATTAAATAGTTAATTCTGTATCTGAAATACCTGACTGTTATGAGAAACAGAATAAGCAACTAAAATGCTACAGGAATACGCTTTTCTGTAGGCAAAACAGTTATGTTCTGTCCTTTGTACTGGCCGTGGGTATGTGTTGGCCTGTACAGTCTGATGTCTGTACCAAACATGTCCCACTTTGGCCATTTGTAAAGGTGGCAACCCTATTTCCAGTTTTCTAACACATTATGCCCTAGAACTAAAGTTGTTGCTGTAGTATGAAGAAGAAAGAATGCCATTATAAAATATGAATGATACCAAAATAAAATGGCAGCTGAAGCTCATTTACCACAAGTCACAAAATGCTACCTAAATTTGCATAACCAATAGATATCCATTAATTGTTTCTTTGTTGTTGCTTGTATAACCGTATTTACATTTATGGCCCAGGTTATCACTGATAGGGGTCTTTTGGACCAACCACCAAACCAAATAAATAAATAATTTAAGAAATATAATTTCTGTGTCATTCTGTTGTGTTGCTCTCTTGTTGATGTTGCAATTGGATTTGAGGTTTTCAGATGGATTGTTTTAATTATTACCAGTATTTCTGAGATGGATTTGGTCAAGTAAGACAGAATCATTCATAATTTGGAAGGCAGTGAACAAAGGACTGCATGTGAGCTGATACACCCAGGGAAAAATGTTTCTGCCTGTAGTTGCAGTAATTTAGTCCATTGAATTCTTTAGTTAGAAAATGTTGCGGTCTTCAAGTTGGGCGTGTTTGGAATATTACATTACAAAAGATGCATTTTTTTTCTGAGACTGGCCTGTTGAGGGAAGAATAAAGGTAATAATGATAATTCTGATCTAAAGGACATACTATTGGTATTCAACTGGGCAAGTTAGAAGGACTTCCAAACTAGAACTGATACATGATGATCAAAGCATATTTCATTGCAAATGAAGGTTCCTAGATCCTTATTGACTGTGTTTATGTTATATCAGCTCATTTTATGTGATAATCGGTAGAATGGACTTGTGTCAAAAAGACAACCACACCATGTTTGATATTAAGCATAGGGCTGTGGTCAGTTCACCAAGTGTCAGTTCTGGCAAGTCACTCTTGGACAGATTTTACTTTAAAGGAATCAATAACAGCAACTATCTTACGAGTTTAGAAATAGACTTTTCATACCTGCTGTCAAATAAGATAAGTAAGTCCCAAGCAAAGTGACATAATGAAAGATTTAAGAGACAGCACTAGTGATACGCATTTTTATTAGCAGTAACTGCCAATCTTTTTTGTGTTGATTCATCAAGAATGCCAGCACGAGAGATCATGTTAAAGTCTTTAGCAAGGTCCTGATAAGCAATAAAAATTGTACCCTTTGTTGATGCAATTCATTTCATTTTAAAAGGTATCCAGGTTACGATAACATAATCTGCCTTTCATACAGCCAAATTGATTACAGTCAAAGATTTACAGGTCAGCAGTAATTTATATATGATGCTGGTGTGGTTAGTAAGGTGAGAACTAGCATGATCTATGATTCAGCCACAATTGTGGAGTGACACTCATGATGGCGATTTTCCAGAGTCCAGATACATGTCCTGTGGAGCGAATAAGACTAAAAATATTTGGCAGGGGTTAGTAATATTTAGAAGATAAGCATAACTCTTAAGAGCTTAATTGTATGTAAAAAATATCTGTTATTGCATTATATTGATCTGTTCTTTTTAATATCAACTTTACTCAATTTGTTTACTTAATTTGTGTACTTTGTATTTCTTACAATTCACTCCTGAGTTGTAATCTGTAATTTGTGATGTTTTTCTGGAGATTTTCTTCCCAGGACTCCATTGAAAACAGGCTCCTTGCAGCCCAATTGACTATCCTGGCAAACAAATTGCAAATAAATAAATAAATATATTGTTTGGGCCCATGGATATATTGATTTTGAGTTTGGATAGAGATTCTAAGGTCTGGCTCATAGTGAGTTTGAGGGAAGGAAAGTTTTGTGATTTAAGAGATGGATCACAGGGATGAGTAGGAGGGTTTAAAATGGAAATTAATTTTTCAGCTATGATGGTGATAAAAACTGATAGCATGGTTCAACTGGAGCTCAGTACAGTGCTTGGCATTATTTTTTTTTTTTGCTTTTTATTTGAGAAGCAATATTACCTGCAGACCTCTGGCATAGCTATGGGCATGTCCCGTGCCAATAGTTACACCAATATGGTCATGGCATGCTGGGAAAATGCAAACATCTTAAATGCTGAACAGTTTAATGTGCATGTAAAATTTTATCAGCATTTTGTTGATGACTTATATATTTTTTGGAAAGGAGACCTTGAAAGTTTAAATAATTTTCTAAGTGCTATAAATACAAGTACCTCCATTCTTAAGTTCTCAATGAAATATTCTTGTACTCACATAGAGTTCCTTGATGTAACCCTGTATAAGGGTATAGATGGAAAGCTGCATACTAACAGATATAGGAAACCATGTTATACACAAAGTTATCTTGAACGTAATAATATGCATCCACCACATATTTTTGAAAATGTGGTAAGAGGTCAATTTTTAAGAGTTTCTAGACTTCATGACTAGGAACAAGAATTTGAAACAACTATGTGTTCCACTAGTATGGAATTTATAGAACGTGGTTACAAAATTTTTGAAGTTAGTAAAGCATGTGAGAGGGTTCAGTCAGACAGACAAAGTAGTGGATGTCCATTTTTTTTCACATAAAGAAAACATAAGAAAGACTGCCCATAGTAATTGTTATAGTAATGTAGCTTATTGCATGACTTTTAGTACTGACAGCATATACATCAAAAATATTACCACAAAAAATTGGCATATTTTATCTTCTGATCCTACTCTAACTGAGCTTGTCAGTGCAGTTCCAAACTTTGTTTATAAAAATTAAAAAATCGTTGAAAAGACAGCTCTGTTTCCCTAATACAAGTAAGCTAAGGCAACCTAGTATTAGAAAAACTGGTTTTGACACCTCTATCTGTGGCAAATGCACTTTTTGTAAATACATTGATGTATCTAATACATTTATTCAATCAGACAATGTTAATCATTATGTTTTCAAAGTTAAAGCTAATTGTGACACTAAAAACTTAATTGACCTAGCACGGTGTACGATCTATTCAAAATTTTATATAGGAAAAACTAATAGGCAACTTAAGGAAGAAATTAGAGACCATTATTATTGTGCTAATAAAGGCCATAGTTATACTGCCCAACTAAACACATTCTAGAGAAAGGCACCAATCATTGGTTCAAGTTTATGGCAGTATAAGTAATCTATGAAAGTTTTAGGTTGGGTGAAGATGGGAAAGAATTAAGATAGATTCTTAAATCATCAGCACATAGAGGTGCAGGCTTGAATGAATCAGTATCTCTTAAGCCAGTTCTGAAAGAAAGAAAGCTTTTTAAATAGGTATCTTCTTATGTGTGTCTTTTGTTATTTGCTAGTAATTACAGGTGTGGGGGTGGTTCTACCTCACATAAACGAAACACCAAAACACCGACAACGCAATCACCGAAACCACATAACCGACAGTACAAAAACAAGAAATTCCACATGCCCGACAACGAAATAACCAACGGTACACAAACATGAAACCTCATACACTTCACACACCACAATCAACAAACAAAACACATCCCCTGTCCAAAAACCACATACACACCACAAGCACACCAAAATCCCTACAAATCCACACTAAACCTCACATACACAACTACCTACAACCCTAACCCAAACCCTAACCCTAAGGTCTGTCACTACCGCACACTTACCTGACCCGCTCCCTAACCCTAACTCACTTATCCCGCCCCTAACCCAAACACAATCACTACCGCACACTTACCTGACCTGCTCCCTAACCCTAACTCACTTATCCCGCCCCTAACCCAAACACAATCACTACTGCACACTTACCTGACCCGCTCCCTAACCCTAACTCACTTAACCCACCCCTATCCACACTTACCTTACTCGCACCCCAACGTCCGTCACTACCACATACTTACACAACCTTTTCCCATTTCGGCATCCTTGGCGTCGGTGCTTTCATCCGTTGGGTCAGTCTTCTGCACTGTCGATCTTCTAGGTCCCGTCGCGTCGGTCTTCTGCGCTGTCGATCTTCTGGGGCTCGCGATTTCCGTGTCGATGTTCCGGCGTGTCGTTGAAGTGAGGTAGAACCGTGGGGGTAGCCACATTCTTTGATTTCCTGTCCTTGCCTATTTAAGTGGTACAGTGTGAAATATTTTCTGCTTAAAAACCTCAGCTTTGGCCGGCTAAGAACTAGCTGTATTCAACTGGACGTATAAGAGAATTTAAGTACCTTTATCTGCACTTTTTTTTCAAAAAATAAAGCATTTAAATTGATTTTAACTGTGTTGCAGGAATATTAACTGAACTGGAAGTTATTCAGTGTTTGCTGAATTTTGTTATTTGCTAGTAATTACAGGTGTGGGGGTAGCCACATTATTTGATTTTTTGTCCTTGCCTATTTAAGTGGTACAGTGTGAAATATTTTCTGCTTAAAAACCTCAGCTTTGGCCGGCTAAGAACTAGCTGTATTCAACTGGATGTATAAGAGAATTTAAGTACATTTATCTACACTTTTTTTTTTCCAAAAATACAGTATTTAAAGTAATTTTAACTGTGTTGCAGGAATATTAACTGAACTGGAAGTTTTGACTCTGCTCTTCAGTTCGTCCCACCCACTCTCTCTGTTTTTATTTTGGTGTTAATCTTAGTTGCCTTGAAACTGCCCGCCCCTCTTGTACATTTGTGTTTGGATACTCCTTCTGGGCCCATCTCATTTGCTCACTCAACTGAGTGCAGTGAGATCATATTCTGATTTCAGGCACTCCTACTGTGTACAAAGAGAGCATATGGGAAACAGAAAAAAAAATTGAAGCTTGTTTCCTGACTTTCCTGTTAAGTGGTATAGACTATTTGTAGGCTTCTGAGCCCCCAAGCCCTTCTGTGTTGGAGGAAGCCTTCTAGCTTAGTTTTTTTTTCTTATAACTAGCCAGTTTTCTAGTTTCAGCACTCAAATCTGTTTCTTTGATCTCAGCACTTGTTCAGAAAAAAAAAAATTGCATCTGCTTTTACTGTACTTGTGTTTCTACCTACTTTATTTTACTTTTGCATCATCTTAAAAGTACTCAATTGTATTTATTACTGCTTGGTGCAACTCATTCTAAGCCTTTTGGTTTAAACACTTGGGCTTCGGACCAGTTGTTTTGCACTGAGAGGGTTTGTGGTCTGCACTGTAGTGGCAGAACAGGTAGCTTGCAACCTTCTAGGTTGGGAACTGCTGATTGAGGGCTCAGTGTCTGTTATTCTAAAAGTGTATTAATTCTGGTTTAAGCACTTGGGCTTTCAGGCCAGTTATTTTACATTAAGAGGGTTCGTGGTCTGCACTCTTGTGGGAGGAGAGGCTGGACTCTGCCCTTCTGAGCTGGAAATTTCTGGTTAAAGGCTTATAGTGCATGCATATCTGAACTGCTTCTTACTGAAGTTGGTGTGCCTTGTTTGCTGTGGCATAGACTGGATTCGGGCCTGCTGGATCTAGCTTTGTTTGTGTAACTTGAGCACTAATCCAGGCATTCTCTGAAGTATTCAATTGTATTTATTACTGCTTGGTAGTAACTTGATTAAAGTGTAGCTATCATTCTAAGTCTTTTGGATTAAGCACTTGGGCTTCAGACCAGTTGTTTTACATTAGGAAGGTTTGTGACATGCACTGTGGTGGCAGGACAGGTAGCTTTCATCCTTCTAAGTTGGGAACTGCTGATTGAGAGCCCAGTGTCTGTTATTCTTAAAGTGTATTAGTTCTGGTTTAAGCACTTGGGCTTCAGGCCAGTTATTTTACATTAAGAACGTTCGTGGTCTGCATTCTTGTGGGAGAAGAGGCTGGACTCTGCCCTTCTGAGCTGGGAATTTCTGGTTAAAGGTTTATAGTGCCTGAATATTTGAACTGTATCTTACTGAAATTGGTACACCTTGTTTGCTGTAGCATAGACTAGATCCAGGCCTGCTGAATCTAGCTTTGTTTATATGCTTGTTTTTTGTTTGCTTGTTATTTCCCTGGAACACTAATTCCACCTAATACGTGGCTTCTCAGCGCTTCTGTGGATCACTAGTGATATCTGCATTGCTTACTGTACTTATTTCCTTGTTTCACTTGAAACAAAGTTACTGTTTGTCGTTTTTGCATTTAAGTTACCTGTAACACATTGCACTTAAGTTACCTGGCACTTGCTCACTAAAGCAATTATATAAGTCAGCACTAAAAATTAAAAGCACTACACCTTCACTCCCTACTGGCCCTTGTTTTCAGTTATAAAGGAATTCCCAATATTATTCTAGCATGTCCAAAGGTCAGTTGTCAATCTCCTCTCCGGTCCAGCTGGTGAATTTGAGAATCTTGAGGCAATGTTACAACTGCCTCATGTACACAGACAACCCTCTGCTCCTCCCAACAAATTCCAACACATGTGAGAGATGTAACCATATAGGCAAACTGGAGGTTAAGCTCTCTCAACTCAGTACTGGCATAACCAGTCAGGAGGAGAAGGAAACCACACTCACTACAATTCCAGTCTCACATAGACCTACCACGACAGCAAACCAAACACATAATCACACAAAAACATACTCGGAGGCTCTAAATAAAGATCTGCCTAAGCAGCAGAGACCAGCAGACACCCAAGCAACTGCTACCCCAAAACAAAACACGTGCAACACATATCTCACAAAGCCAGTGTGCCAAACAGTCACAGCCCTTAAGACTAAACAACACACCTGATACACTTGTAATAGGTGACTCTATCATCAGGCACACTGACGTCCCGCTCACCAGGCTGAACAAGGAGAGGGTCACGGTGAGCAGCCTGTCGGGCACTAGGATCCGCCACATAACACAAGCACTCAGGTCACTCCAAGGCAAGTACAAATATGACTCAGTCATTGTCCATGCTGGCATGAATGACCTGAGACGTACCTCCCTGGACTACATGAAAAGAGACATAGAGGAGCTCTCTGAGCATGTAGCCCAGGCCGGTATGACCCTGACCTTGAGTAGCATCTTACCATCACCAAGAATGATACCACAATATGAAGACAAGATGATCAATTTCAACAATTGGCTTAAGTACTGGTGTCATTCAAAGGGGATCCAATGCCTGTCAGCTTGGGATGATATGCTTGACAAGCCATGATGCTTCGCTAGGGACGGCTTGCACCTGTCACCCCTGGGCTTTCGGATATTGGCAAAGGCTCTTGCTACCCCCATAGTGCCTTTTTTAGGCAAGGCTCAAAAGACAAACCCACCTCCATAGGTATCACAAGGGATAAGAAACTAAGAGTAATGCTACTCAATGCCAGAAGTCTAAACCTCAAGATGCACGCACTCAAAACTCTCCTTAGCATGGAGAACATCGATATCTGTGCAGTAACAGAAACCAGGTTCAGGGCTCCCGAAAGCACCCCAGCACTACAAGATTATACCTCATACCATGCTTTTCGGCCCCAAAACTTGGACCAAACCACAAAAGGAAGCGGAGTATCGATATTCATCAAAGATACCCACACCTCCAGGTTCGTGGCAAAGCACGAAGCATCAGAGACTATCCATTTGCAACTAACAGTGGGTAAAACTGCCTTCCAGTTTATAGCCTGCTACAGACCACCTCCCAAACACAGAAAACCCACTCAGCCTTCCTGAGAACACTGGAAAATATGAAGGTCTCTCCAAACAACATTATATTGGGCAACTTCAACTACCCAAACATAGACTGGGAGCATTACTCTGGCTCCAACCCCCTAGCCCAAAGGTTCCTAGAATTTATAAACTCAAATGCTATGGAACAACTTGTTACCACTCCCGCAAGAGAAGAAAACATACTGGACCTGATCATCACCAACATGGGGACTCTATGCTCCAGGCCAGAAGTGTATCCCTCATTGGTAAGATCAGACCATAAACTAATCTCACTGGATATTCACATCCCGACACCACCACCTGCCAAGAAAACCACAGTGAAAAACTTTTCTAAAGCAAATTTCACACTCCTCAAAACTGAGGTGGAATCCTTCAAAGCCCCCGGGCCTGTGGAAAATACGGCCCAGACTGCAGAATCCTTTATAAACGCATTCTATGAACACCTTCAGGAATGCATGGATCATGCAATCCCAAATAAAACCAAGACCCAATCCTCCAAAGGCAGACGTCCAGTCTGGTGGACCCCAGCCAAAAACAAACTATACAATAGAAGGAGGAAGCTACTAAATGATAGAGCAAAATCCCAAAAAGGGAAGGCATCACTGATCAGTATTAGCAAAAAACTACGGGCACTCATAAAATTGTCTAAGGCCAGCTTCGAGAGAAAAATTGCACAGGACACTAAGGATAATCACAAGGCTTTCTTTAATTATGTTAGGAACCTGGGTGGTATTTCCCAGATATGCTCAGAATGAGTCCAAAATGACAAAAAATACAACAAACCCACAGACATTGCCAACATCCTAGCTGACAGGTTCAGCGCAAACTTCTCCCCCCCTCCCCACCAAAAGGGCAAATATCTATCCCAGCAGAGTGCTGCCCCCCTGACATCTCAGATGCTCAGGTAAGAGCCGCCCTCTGCAAAGCAAAAAACAAAGCATCAATGGGACCAGATGTTGTCCCAGGCTGCATCCTACATGAACTCCAAGAAGAGCTAAACCCAAACATAAAACTACTGTTCAATCTCAGCCTTACTACAGGATATGTGCCCAAAGAGTGGCGTACAGCAACAGTGGTCCCTCTCCATAAAGGTGGTGCCTCAACGGATCCTGGAAACTATCGCCCCATAAGCCTGACTAGCTTGGTCTGCAAAGCTATGGAAAGGATCATCATGGACCTCATAAATAACGATATTGGGGACCTACAGACACTGGATCCTACCCAGTTTGGCTTTGCTAAGGGCAGATCCTGCCTCTTAAACCTGGTTGATTTCTTTGAAACAGTCACCAAGGCCATTGATGAGGGGAAGGTGGTCCACACAGCCTACCTGGACCTCGCAAAAGCCTTTGATACAATATCCCACTCGGGCATAATAGATAAGCTCACCAGCTTAAATATAAACCCCTATGTCACTAGATGGATTGCAAACTGGCTCAAGGACAGAACCCACATGGTTAGAATTGCTGGAGCCATGTCAGACACCAAACCAGTTACAAGTGGTGTCCCACAAGGCTCAGTCCTGGGACCTCTCTTGTTCGGTATATATTTCTCGGAGGTACAGGAGAACAAGGAAGGACTGTGGCTGATGAAGTTCACAGATGACTGCAAACTGGGCACCATAATCGACTCTCCAGCCGACACAAGCATCCTCCAAAAGGGCCTCATAGAAACAGACAACTGGTGCCAGAGCCACGGCCTCAAGCTAAATGCCAAAAAGTGTATAGTCATCCCCTTTGGCAAAAACAAAGTGCCCACAAATTACCACATAGGTGGTAATCCATTAAGTACAGAAGAAGTCATTAGGGACCTGGGGACCCAAGTTGATAGCAATCTCTCATTTGACAACCACTTGGCCAAAGTGGTTAGAAAAACATTTTATATAGCCCACCTAATCATGAAGGGATTCACATCTAGATCAGGGGAGGCCATCGTGCCTCTTTACTCATCCCTCATCAGGCCCATAATTGAGTACAATGCCCCTTTTGGAATGTACCTTACCAGACACCTGCAGCAACTGGAAAGACCCCAAAAGTACCTCACCAAGAGGATCAAAGGGCTCAAACAGATGCCATATGCTGCCCGGTTAAAGAAACTCCAGCTCTACTCAGTGGCATACCACCTGTTCAGAGGCGATCTGTGCCTGACGTATAAAGCCATGTCCAACCTGGAATTAATGGACATGCTGCACCTCAGAAAATCCAAATCCCATTGAGCTACGCGCTCGAGAGACTTGAACCTCAGCACTGAAATAAATAGGACATGCTGGAGGGACAGATTCATAACCCAGAGGCTCCCTTTCACTCTGGAATAAAATCCCAGTCCAGGTTAGGCAGAGTCCCTCATTGACTCTCTTCAAGAGGAATCTTGATGAGTGGATGGGAGATCGTAGGTTTACCCCGGGTATCACTTCTGTGTCACTGTTAGACAGAGGCACAGTATACCAACCTCGAAAAAGGGCATAGCAAAATAAATTTAAAATGGGTGGCGAAAGCCAAACACATTCTGGCTAGGCTTATAAATGCCCTAGGGCAGATAGCCTAGTATGAACCTATGAACCTATGAACCTATAAGCCAATAGCCCTTTATGGTTGCTGCCTTAAAAGGAAGCTGTGCCTTTAAATTTTTTATGGCTATTGTATCTGCATGTTTTTTATTGGTAGGTATTTAATTGATTGTATTTTAAATATCTGAGAAGTTGCTGTTTTTTTGTGTGGTCTGAAGAAGCGATTTTATCGTGAAATCGCTCCCTTTGTTTGAATAAAAGTCTGTTTGGATTTTATACTGCTCTTTACCATTTGCATTTATTGGTTTGCTGTGGTGCTGTGTTCTACATTTTTGTTCATTTTATCTGGTTCATGGTTGAACACAGCTTTGTGGTCAGCAGGACTTGTTTTACCATGTAGCCAATGTTTATTTAACAAGGTCTAGAAGGCTTAGGTAGTGATTTCTTTACAACCTCAGCACAAGACAGTTTAGTGTTGGGTGGCTGAGATGTCACATTGAGCTGCATACTGACATATATAGTGCATAAGAGACTAGTTTGCAAAGTGAGCAGATATTTCTACAAATCACAAATTGTTTAAGTGCATAACAAAGGGATTTATAAGGCACATTAGGCAGTTGTTACACTGTTATGGAGTCCCTTGTACAAACAGGATGGTAACAGAAAGCAGCAAAGTAGACTGGGAAACTATGTCAACAGGGATCCAATAACAATCAAATATATTGCTCTGTGTCTGCCTCTGCCAGACATTAAATATTACTAGCCTGAAAAATTTATTCCAGATGTGTATTTATCAAAACTTTTGTGAAATTACTGCCCTGGCCAAGGTGTGAAGGCCTCACATGTCCAGCCCTAGTAAATTTCACAGTTGTCCTCCCTCTTTGATCTAAATAACTCATAGATCATGGACCCTTCCAATACTGTTCAGCTAATCAGAGCATGTGTTATCTCAACCAATGAGGAAAAATGACATGTTACTTAAAATCTGTCTGATGTTTTATAGCCTTTTGGTTGCTTGCCTGCTTTGAACATAGAAGGTATTTCAATAAATCTCGTTTTGTTTCTATCTTGCTAGAAGTACTTTATACTACAAAGATAAGAACTGAAATTTGTTAGGTAATCCCAGTGAGATATACTCAAAAATATTTCTTCACTTTTTTTGACATACTGTCATTCATTACTGGCATGATTTCTCAAAGCAGATGTAGGAAAACCTTTACATTTGCTTTAGCCAGCTGATTTGCTATTCTCAGGTGGCATTTGTCCAATCCATGGACATCTCACACAAAATATAATAGGTCTGTATTAGCAAAACATTCTACCATTTTGTTCCCAACCTTCTGTAAAAGAAATGCAGTGGTGCCATTTTCTGTGTTGGGTTTCTCAGAATGCCCTGATTTTCTTCCTCCTATTGAAGACGTTAAGTGAATTGTTGTTTACTAAATTGTCAATAAGTGTGAATGTATTGTGCATACAATTGAGAATGGAACTTCTGACAAAAATATGTACTGTGCCCAGAATGAGTTTCAATGTCTTGTGCTCGTTAGCTGCTGGGATATGCATCAGGTACCCCACTTTCCAGTAAAAGGATACAAGAGGTTATATGAAAAAAATTAATAATATATGGATGTTCCATTACATTTTCATTTAAAATGTTAATCGGTAGTAAGCCAATGCAGGATCTGCTGGGCTGTTTCAATCACTGGCATTTATTTATTCATTATGAGGTTTTTCTTGTTGTTTTCTTTTTTTTTTCCATATATGGAAATCACAAGACACATGAAACTTCGTAAGATTCATAACTGTGTAATGGGAACAGGGAGGATTACTGCTAGTGGTTTCCCTGAAACCTGGCAGATCTCTATAGGACAATTTCAGTCATTGCCAGGGAGAATACAATCACAAATCTAGAAAAAGTAATAAACACACATGAAGAAACATGTAACAATGATTGAATAGCACAGTACAAGTGACCATAAAACATTTTTTTTAAGTAAATGTAAAGAGTATTACAAATAAATCTATGTACAACATGTACAAGAATGCAAAATATAAATTGCCTTATATGATTTTAAAAGAGGATATATGGAAAGAAAAAAAAGTAAGCAATGGAGGACATGTGGAAAGACTAGTGAGGTGCTGTGATCTATTTGATAACACCAGAAAATGGTTTGTTTACAGAGGTATGCTTTCTCATATACATTATGTTACAAACAGTATTATGAGAGGTGGCACCAAACACAAGGAAGTAAGTGTGATTAATAACTAAACAGTCTAAATGAGGAATGATTGGGACATGTGAGGTGTTAGCATGTGGATCCTTGTGTAGTCCTCCAAAAGAAGAACATAATGCATCCAGATGACATATACAGTGTATATGCTTCCAGGGGCATTTTAATTAATGACACCTTTTCACCTAATATTGCCATGTAGGTGCACTGCTGTAGTTTTTCATCAGCTGACCCATTTATGACAATAGTTGCAGCATTTTACATTCATCACATTTGTGTCTATCTCCTTGTTTAAGTGGAATTTTAGGTAATACAGATTACCTTATGCACCATTTGACCGACGCATGGCCTTGGCCAAGTTTTGCATAGGAGGTTTAGCAATCAAGTTTATAGTAAAGTGCCTCTTTCAAAAATCTGTTGCCATGTGTTTAGTTTTCTCAGAGCTGAATAATGAGAAGAATATTAATGTTGTGCCTATTTTGTTTCTTCTGCTTTCTAGCACTGCCTATTGAAAAATACTTTAAAACGTGTCCCTTTGCATACAGTGAAGTCACTACAATATGTGCTGACCTTAAAAAATGACATATAAGCAGTTACACTGAAAGACAATTAGACTAAGGAATATGAAACCAGCATTCAAAGACAGATGCATTAAATGGCTGAGAACATCAACTTAGTATTCACTTGCATCTACCTGGCAAGGAAGGAGCTAAATGTGCTCCAATTGTATATATTTTCAATTTTGCAATCTACCATATAAAAGAATCATGGGGAACTGTCTAGGTGTGCTGTAGCAGTGTATTTGTACCAGTGTTTAACAGTGTGCATGATCATTTTTTTTGTATGTGAATTTTGGTCTTGAGGGCAGTTCTTTGAATGAAATAAAAAGATAAAGGTATGCAATTGTTAATCACAGCTACATCTTTTGCTTCATGCAGCATGCAGATCCTGTTGATTAACCAAATAGAAGGAAGTAAATAACTGCCAAAATATGCCCTTTGCTTTTCTGTTGCAGTTGTTTGCATAATTAAACCTGAGGACAACATGCTGGTAGAAGGAATTGTGTGAAACTGAATACTAACTTGTCTGTGTGGTTTGTGGTTGTGGTGATGACGTAGAAATATTTGGGAATACTCAACTAAACTTTGTAGCTATCCCAGTAAAGAACTGAGGATTGGCATTACTTATTTAGGTACATTGTATGTATACATTAGACAGATATGGAATAAATATATTTTAGAAAACTGGCCCTATTAAACACAATACAATATTGGAGAACATATGTTCTTCAACAGGTTATTAATGGACAAGGAAAGAGTGGTAAAAATACTGCAGCAAGATAAAAGTAACTCATTGCTGCTAATAACTGCTTCTACATTTATTTTCTTCTAATTATCAATCAAATTTATCTGTAGCACTTTTTTATTAGCCTTGACTTCAGAGTGTTAAAATGAATTCTGAAGTAAGCTTTATTAGTTATTACTTCAATAAAGTTAATTTATTACTTTACATAACTTATCATTTTGATAGCTCTTTGTCCTACAGTTACACAATTCATCTAATATAAAATTATTAGAATGCTAATGGCTGTTATGCAAAGTAAGGCATATTTTTTTTTATTTCGGATGCAGAATCTGACATTCATTGGTGTTATAGGATCATAAAAACACGTAGTTTTGATGCAGAGAGAGATTAGAAAAGCTAAAACTGGTAAGTTCCTTTATTTATAAATATTTTATAGAGATCTAGCTTTATGATGTTTTCAATAACTTACTTCTAACTTTCAACTTTTTTAGCCAAAATTAATTGCAGAATTAGGAATTTACTGTACCAGCAATCTCTCAGGCTACATTTAATTTTCTTGTAAGAAACTGATCCTGTAGTGTGGATTTTTGAATTAAACTGCTAGATAATATGTCATGAAGTAATATTTTATAGTGATTTAATGTAAGGCTAATTGCCTGGTAAATATGTATAAATGTTCTTACCATTATAGTGAGAAGACACAAACAATTTGTTCATAGGTTCTGTTTGTGTCTGAAGTAAAGAAACGCATTGAAGTAACATGCATTCCTTGTGTTTATTACATTGTATCATGTTTAAAAAAAAATATACATGTATATATATATATATATATATATATATATATATATATATATATGTGTGTGTGTGTGTGTGTGTGTGTGTGTGTGTGTATGTGTGTGTGTGTGTGCATATTTTTTCAACTTATGGATTAACATTGATCCACTAAATACATATTTCTGTAAAATGAGAAGTAACAAGCTTGCATGGTCACTTTCTTACAAGAAGAAGAAAATATTTGCTTAAGAGCTAAAATCAATAGCAGTGGATTCTGTGTATTCAGATCGATTGCAGAGTGTTGGGGGTAGAAGTACAAATGCCCTAGGCTAGTTCAGAAAGAACTTTGTAAGTAAAACACCTCAGGCCAAATCAAAACACAGCAAAAGTAATTAAAGGGACTTTTTGACTTTGTGGTAAAAGAAATCTTTTACTGTAAGGACTGTGGAAGACTTACATCAGTGACTACACTTCCAGAGCAATAATACAAAGTATGATAAAACTTGCTGGGAAAGCAAAGCTAATAATTAAAGGGTCTACAAAACAGAGCCTTAAGCAATCATTGTGGAGGTAAGCTCAGAGTCCATAAAAGTAAAGTGGCATCTAAAACAGAGGGTGACAAGTTAACAATGTGGCTGAAGACCTTTTCATGAGCTGCAAAAAGGAAAAAACAGTCTTTGGAGAACAGAAAAAAGAAGGAAAATTAACTTCTGAGACTCCTTGTGAAGCTGCAGAATGACTGCTGAGTGTAAAAAAAAAAGTTTATTTTGAGAGATATGTCCTAATCAAGTCAACATCAAGAGAGATGCTACCTTTTAGAGTTAGATAATCATTAAAGCAGGCAGTAGGCTAATATTCTGCTACAAACTTGGTGCCTTGCAGAAAACAAGCTTTCATAAGTCTCCAAGAATGAAAATAAATTGTATATGATTTTAATGGTGGTAAAACTTAAACAAACAGAGCTGACAGCAGAGTGCAGCAAAGTACTCATAGAGAAGTAAGGACAAATAAAGTGGATTCCACAATCACCCATGTTAAAAAAAGAGAGAGAGAGAGAGAGACAGAAATCTAGAGTTCAGTGTTCTCCATTACTGAACAGTTTTTGATTGCACTATATTGCTGTTTGAGCCACACTGAGTTCGGACTCCACTGTGTTTGTAATTTTTTAAAGAAGGATAGTAGTAAAGTACCTAAACAAAATAAAATATCGCACCAGTATCTGTCAGAATGTTACAGTGGCAAAAGCTGTCAAGCTAGACTACTCCTCTTACATTCCAAGAGTTATGCAAATGTACTGAGGAGATTAACACCTGGCCCATTTTGGTATTAAGGCTAAAAGCAACTCCTGCTTTTGTTAATTGTAATAAAGTACTGGAATCCACTGAGAATGAATGGAAAGGTATGCAACTTGATGGGCACATTTCCACATCTCAACAAGTTCAATATTTAAAAAATTTTAGTTTGGTAGTAAGATATAGGGAGTAATTCAATAAACCCTACATGGAGCGATTCTCCATGTAGGAATAGTGTAGTGGCCCGAACATGGAATATAATACGGCCGCCGAGAGATCCAGGAAACAGGGCTGTGGGCGTGCACATGTGTGTTGACACAGTGTGAACACTGAGGTGTACACAGAATGCAAATCATCTCATCTGCTGGCGAAAACCATGCAAATTAGATGATTTTCTGATTCAACAAACAGTCAAGTGTCAGCAGGAAAAGTGTAAGCAGTTACAAACTGTGTATTGGACTATAAAATTTAAATAGAGGCTGTAACAGCCCAAATAAAAGGTTGTATATGTCACAGTAGCCATGTAAATTGCCAAAACTATGGCCATTGAGTTGAAAAAAGAATGCAATATATCAAAAATGAAACTTTTTTAATAATACATTTGCCACGTTTAAGAGGTGTGCAGTGATGCGCAAACATGCTATTTTGCAAAAATAAATAAATAAATAAATAAATAAATAAATAAAAAAAAGTATAAAATATGAAAAATAAAGGTATACAAAGTTATTGCATTATAATGGCCAACATGCAGAGTCATTCAATGACAGGTTATAGTGATAGCTAAGGAGATAGGCCTGGTGTAGCGCTGTATCCAGGGTATATGCAATCAGATATATGTAAATGAGACAGGGTTATTGAATAGCAAAAAGGGCCACCATGTCCATAAGTACTAACCATGTTAGAGATAGAAATGTGTTTGTGTAGGGAGAACAGCTAGCTAACATTAAAAGGGGGGGGGGTGTCACTGTGTATTTAAGTGGATTGGAGCTTAGCCATAGGTGCCAGAAGTTGTTAAAGATGGGGAGGGGGGGTGACAGGGGCACTTAGTGAACTAAAAAGGGGAATTTTTTTATAACTATTTGCTACCATAACATAGGTTCACCTGGAGGACATGTTAAACTTGGCCAACTCCTTTTTGGTGCTTGAATTAACATTTTCTGTTTGGTCTTAGCTGTCCCCATGGTTGATAATTGTATATTAGCCTTAGTGAGAACATCTGTGATCATACCATAGATAATTTGAGGGGGCCATGTAAGGGATGCAACATTTAGGAACTGCCTCTATCCATTAGTGGCATGAGGGGAAATCCTGGAGTACATTTTCTATTACCCATCCTTAGATCCAAGTTGCATTTGAATATGTATAGATGAGCTTTGCTTTATTTTTATGGATAGTCTGTTCCAGAACAGTGGTAGCCTCTGTGATATATATCCATATCTACACAACATTCAGTTTAGATACCTGGACTGAGTATTTTTGATGTCATTTGACTTGATGTTCAGTAGGTCTATCTGTATTATGTCGGGGGATGCTTTGTATGCCAGACATGTCACCTCTAAGCACTCTGTAGGATACTGAGTATAGTAATAAATATTTGAGGTGGTCCTTGCAAGACCTATTGTTTAGGACTTGTATCCTTTTAGTAAGGTATCTCTGAAGGTATTTCAATTGTTGCATGGGGCTGGACAGATACATGCCAAAGTGGGCATTATACAAAATGATTGACATAATGAGAGCTTTGTAAAGGGGACAACAACATCTCTAGATATAGTTGTCACAATCAGTTTGTTTATAAGATGTGCAGTATAGAAAGGCTTTCTTATGACTCTGGGTACATGTTGGTCAAACATTAGGTCACTGTACACACAAGTTCCCAAATGCCAAACAATTGGATCAGTTCTTAGAGGGCATTGTCATGATTTTGACACCAGTTATTGTTTGGGACAAACCTTCCTGCATGATGGCTAAGTAATTTGGGGATTCAATAACTTCTCCTAGTTTACAGTAATCTCAAACTTAGCTGGCCAAAGCTCTTTGGTATTTCCTTTTACTTTTGAGATGTATATGCCAAACAGAAAAAGTCTCAGCACCGAACCCTGGGGAACTCCATTGGCGACTGATCTCTTCCCTTGTTTTCATCTCCTGCATCCTGTGAGACAAGTTGGCAATGCAGCTGGTGATGTAAGTGTTTGCTCCTACATTATTCATCTTTTGAACTACACCTGAGTTGGGGATTGTGCCAAAAGGCTTGGCCAGGTCAAGGTAATGTGGTGTAGACAGTTTTACCTTCATCCATTACTTTGGTAACAAGAGTAAAACTTAAACTTTGCCCATGATTTTGAGCCTTTCACACTTTTCTCTGGGCATTTTTCAAACACATTTTAGGCCCATGCATGCATGTATGCATTCCTTGATTCACTTTCCTGATTGTATTAAATTATATTCCTTGTATAATACAGCACACTTGTTAGACTTAAGTTTGAACACATTTTAAATGTATTATTTAAACATTTTTCCAGTAGGCAATGAAAGAAAAATGCATTAACCAATAATGGCAAAACTGTCCTATTCAGAACATTTCCAACATAAAGGTCTACTTCCAAACAAAACTGCATTTTAAATGTATTGTTTGAACATTTTTCCAGTAAACAATGAAGAAAAATGCATGCACCAATAATGACAAAACTACCCTAATTAGAACATTTCCATGATAACAGTCTACTTCCACACACAAGTGCATTTTAAATTTATTGTTTGAACATTTTTTTCAGTAGGCAATGAAGCAAAATGCATGCACCAATAATGACAAAACTACCCTATTCAGAACATTTCCATGATAACCATCTACTTCTACACACAATATATAAATAAATAATCACAGTAGTGTAAGCCATAGGCATGTTGCACAGCTTTTTTAACTTATTTTTCAACTGGGGGATGCAAAAGGCCAAAACCTAGGGACACATTTTAAACATTGTTTGTATAATTTTGGAAAGTTTCTTCCATAAAATGTTGTGTTATCACCATGCATTTCACTGCCAAGTCTTGAACCCAGAACCCTGTCCACTACAGTCAGAGCAACATAACACTAAACTAAACCAGCAGTTTCTTGAAAGACAGGAAGACAAACTTAAATGGCTATCATATCATTTAGTGAATTCAGTTCTCACTTCTCACCACAGCTCTCAACGTCTTAGCACAAAAATACAGAACAAAGCCAATAATGGGGGAATACAGCCCAAAAATAGGGGCACATTTCAAATACTGATTTATAACCTTAGAAAATTGCTACAATAAAAATTTTACTACTAAGGCATAAATTCACAAGTTGATGGTGGCTATGGTGTTTAGGTTCATTTTACCTGTACCCAAGGTACAGGGTTTGAGCCTGAGTACCTCTAGCCACCGGATTTATTCTGTTGGGGACACACACACGTATTGGTGGATATATTTCACTTGCAGAGATACAGGTAGTCCAAGACAATGTGTCACATAATCACAAATCAGTCAAATACTTGTCAGGGATCCAAAAAGAATGGGTGGATTAGCCAGTGGCTCACTGTCTCAAAGACAACATTCATTCCAGAGAAACCATCTCCCAAAATTCAAGCACATGGACTTGACTGACATTTATCTATCATTCACTCAATGAAGGATCTAAAACATCCACAGTGGAAAAATGTGCATCAGTTGATCTGAAGTCAACATTTTCATATTACACCCTGGGTTTACTACTTCATTTAAAAAATGGTCTTTTATGCATTGAAATGAAAAAAATAAAGAAAAAGATTTCACCTGGCGGTGCTGCATTCATAAGTATGCATATTTTGTACCATTAAGGTTCTACCAGAATGGCTTATAATTAATCTAACTTTTTATGCACAAGTACATGTTTAACTACACTGTATACTTAATGACTTACAGAGTTAAACTGAATTTATTCTGTGTGAACAATTCTTCCTCACTAATCAGGAGGCTGAAACAATTAGTGCAATACACCACTAGTTATCACATTTTACTAGTTATCACCATATTTTACAATGTTTTATGCCTAAAATATATGTTTGCCTTATAGCTACCTGGCAAAGGGGATTTCCACTTGAGAGGCAGAGAGTGTTTGACACTGATTACAATATGAAGAGTATAGATGGAACTCTTCCACCAGGTGAATATCAGTGGTGTTGGATAAATGTGTTGTGGCAGCCCACATAATAAACTACCTAAACAAATGTCTCAAAAGTGCCTACAGTATAGTGCTGTCCTAATACAAACTCAGGAGTGGTCATACTACAGCCATTTCTGTGCTCATTTCTGTGGTAGTATCAATAACAGCAATAGTGAGCAAGATTCCACTGTTGCAAACAGGCAGGCAATGCTGTGTCCTCTGGATGAGAAATTATACAGTTCTAAACATCTTCTACAAGATCTTTTTTTCTATGTTTGCACAGTAATCATTTGAAATGTTGAGACCTGCTACAACAAGACCCAAAAATATGGAGACTGAATGGCTGAAAAAGAGGACTTACATATACTAAGTCAGACATGGCCATTTCTCAGGATATTACCTACTCTCTGAGGTGTAATGATCTCAGAGTTGGTATCTACAGCTTTGGGGGGTACCTGCACCCATGCAAAAAAAAAAAAGAAAATTAAAGGAGATCGATGTTTGAGATTTGCTCTTCTGAGTTTTCATTTTTTGTTGGTCTACTGGTACTCCACACACACACACACACACACACACACACACACACACACACACACAAACACACACATCTTACTCACTCTGTAAATAGTACGTCTCCCAGTAAATCCCAACTGCCAGTCAAGACTTCGTCCTCCGATTTTCACCCAGGCAGCTTCCAAAATTAAATCCACAGCAGCTAAATCCATTCCCGCTTGCATTCAAAGTCAGCAGCAGCTAAATCCATCCCCGCTTGCATTCAAAACCAGCCAGCTGCAGCTAAATAAAACATTCAGCATTAATCCATTCCCGCTAGCATTCAAAACCAGCCAGAAACCCTGAAATACGTGCGCTGAGCTGATGTCATCGCGCACACATTGATGTCAGATGCTAAAGCTCAAAAATAAAGAATGGGACAGTTGGGAGGTGATCTGCAAAAGTGGGGGGGGGGTTCCCCTCCCCCATTGCTCTATGGTTCCAGCGCCTTTGAGCTTAGCAGCACCTGTTTGTGCTCAGCTAAGCACAGCTAAGCAGGGATGTGTGTCTGAGGCTCCTAAGTATACTTAGCCCTGCAGCACATGTTTTAGCTAGTCAAAGAAAAGCTAAGCATGCCTGTGTACAGGGGAGGGTCTAAACTGCTGAGCAATGTTTATACTAGCACCACGGGTTTGCAAGGAGCACTGTGGGGCTTAGCAGTGGAAGAAATTGGGAAAAAAAATAAAAGGAAATAGCCCAAGCAACCCAATCAAGTATAACAGACTGATAAGCCCTGTTCCACTGACACTGGCCCATTCAAACTCCTTAGTGATATAACTTTCAGGTGGAATGTATCATAGTCAGCCAATCACACAGGCTTGATCTGCAGCACACCAGTATAGAGTATGCATACACCCTTCAGTCTGACTTTTCTCACATACTCTGCACCATTGGAGTACACACATGGGAATTTTAACTGACAAAATGATAGGGGCTGCTACTACACTGCTACATCTGTATGTACTACAGGCTGATGTCAGTGATGATGATACTGCTGACAATAGGCCCAGACTGAGGAGGAGGAGAAGAGTGTTCAGGTCCAGGGTAACCTTTCAGGGGCTACATGAGCTGACGATAGTAGAGTGCTACAGGGTGGCGAGGGACATGCTACAGTAACACACCAAGCTCTGCCGCCCTCACCTCAGACCCAGAGCCAACAGAGGGGGAACCCATCTCAGTGGAAATAAAGGTATGTGCAGCCTTATGAATACTAGTTACAGGTACTTTCCAAAGGCCTACTGGGGACATCATGTGGGTCTCACAGGTATCTGCATCCAGGGTAGTCCATCAGTTTCTGGATGTCATCCTAACACATGCCAGTGAAGACATATATTTCCCAAGCACCCCTGAGGAGAGAACCAGCAATATGCATCTCTTCCACCATGTAACACACTATCCAGAGGTACTGGGCCATAGACTGCACTAATGTGCACATCAAAGTACCACCCAATGAGGAGGGTAGAGTCTATGTCAACCAGAAGGGGTGTCACACCATAAACTGCCAGCTCATGTGCAATGCCCAGGGCATTATCATCAATGTGTTTGTTTGCTGCCTTGACAGTTATCATGACTCCCATATCTGACATGCATCACAGCTGTACCAGGCATTTACCACGGGGGACATCCTGTACGGCTATCTAGTGGGGGATGCTGGCTACGCACTGGAATCATGGATGATGATATGCATCAGAAATGCACACTTACCACCAAAAGAATGCCATAATAAGGTGCACGCATAAACTAGGAATGTCATAGAGTATGTGTTTAGGCTGCTGAAGTCACGGTTCTGCTGCCTTTACATATATGGTGGACCCCTGCAGTACTGTCCAGCCACATGTACATACATGTTCATAGTATGTGCCACGCTACACAATATGATCCTGCAGAAACAGCTGTGATAAGAACATCAGAGGGAAGGGCCACACAGCCACCCCCCCCCCATTGCCAAGGTCCCCACAGGCACAGGGAGATTCAGAGAAGGAAACCCCTGAGCCTGTCCCTGTAGGCAGATGTACGCATGCCCAGTACACCATGGCCTTGGCAAAGAGGCAACGCATAGCACATACACTGACAACCCTGGGACCCAGGGACGGACACCTCACTCTGAGTCACATACACAGTAAAAAGGATGCCAGCCACATCACACTACGTGTACCTTACCATGCATAGGCTGTGTACTGGGTGTATCTGACAGAGTCAGCCCTGAAGCACTGCCCTCTCAACTGCTGCAGGCAGAAGGTAAGTCACTCTTCTTAACAACAAATTAATGGGGTAGTAGTCTGTGGTAGCATATGTATGGTATTGCTGCATATATGCAATGGAATGGAGTGGGCTAATAGCAGGCAACAGACAGCTATGTGAGACAACAGGAACTCTCTGCCAAATACTGGCTGCCCCAAAATATGCAGTAAGCCCCAAGCCAGCAAAACCCACTGCACTATGTGAGGGACTTACAAACAGCAGTCTCATAGGACAGATGCATGGGTGTCAATGTTGGAGTCCCATACATACCTCTCAACATCTTAGAGCAAGAAATCTGTACAAAGCCATAAAGAAATATGGGGCAAAGGCCCCAAAACAGGGACAGTTGTTAAATATTACTCTTACAAACAGAAGTTGATAAAAATAACAGGTTTTGCAGTAGCATGAATTCTCTGAAGGGTAAGAAGTCTGAAACCCAAATGCCCGTCATTTAGTTTCTAACTTCAGTCTTTAATGATTTGTCAGTAATTTTCCAGACAACCCCAATTTTATGAAAAATGGACCCATAATGTGAGGCAAATATCTGGACATTATGTGAAAATCTATACAGTTGAGAGGGGTCTATATTATATTTTCAAAAATTTCAAACATTGAACACCATATGGTCGACACCATATGAGCGATGTTTGAAGTTTCGAAAATATAATAAAAAAATAAAAATAAAAACAACCAACAAAGGCAAACGTGCTGCAAACGTCCAAAATTTTAATCACAGGCAACAAATAAAATAATTAAAATAGTTAAAAAGAAGTCCAGTGTTAACAATCCAAATACAATGTTAAGCACTTTTCCTTAGGCAAACAATCTCTTAACTTCATCAGACAGTGGCTCCCTGGATACAACAGCATATTTAAATACTTAATCAAATAGCTAATTAGCACAATTTAACTTAATGTAGTGTTTAAAGACATATTACTAACACTAAGTAAGCTTACTAGTGTTCTGGTAGGTAAGATATAACTCTTTTATAAATTTTAACTAACATCAATATAAAGTTAGTACAGTGTGTAAATCTCACTCAATTAAATGTTGTTAGTTGTGGTTTAAGTAAAGAGAACTCTCTGTACTTTAAAAAGCAAATAGAAGACACACAAGCATCCTAAAATGTGACCATATCTGGAGGGTTATTGTAAAATTATTGAATTTGTTGACAGTAATTAATATAAAGCCAACAATAGCAAGTTACAAGTGTTACCTCATAAGGCTCTTACATTTTAAAACACATAGTTTGGAGCACATTTCATTGAGCCCCAGTGTATGGCATGCATTAAGTCTTAACTGCCAAATAAGTTCTAATTTCTCCAGTCTAAGGGTAGTTGCCCCCTCCCCTAATGTCTGTGTCTATTGAATCTATGACCAAGAATTTGAAAGTGTGGTTTGGGTGTTCAGTGCAATGTCTGGCCAAAGGACTCTCCATTTTCCTTCTAGTAATGTAGTAGACATGTTCATAAATTCTCTTCTTGAATTTACGATCCGTCTTACCTACATAGGACCCAGGGCAACACTGGCACTGGGCAAGGTAGACTATGGCCTTAGAGTTGCAATTAAACTTATTCTTCAGGAAGTAGTCGTGTCCCCTGATAGAAAATGTTGACCCCGTGATCACATGTCTACATTGGTTGCATGCTTCACACTTAAATGTCCCCGGAAAACCTCTGATAATGCTAATGTTACTCTCAGTGAGTTTTTTTAGGTTCTTTCCTTTCCTCCAGGTAACAAGAAGTTTATCCCCTAGTTTACTTTGTACGTCTCTATCAGAAATCAACAACTTCCAATTCTTTCCCAGTATTGTTTTCAAGGCCACAAAGTCTAGTGAGAATGTAGTCACAAAACTCAAAGAGTATTGCTCAGTTTGCAGACTAGAACCATGTGTGGCTTCGGGACCTCCTGTTTCAACCTTTATTATGTTGGCAGTCTCTGTTCTATAGGGTCTAGTCATGACCTGAGATTGAATAGGTTTAAAGTGACCAATAGCCCATTTTCACTAACCTCCCCTATAAGACCTGTGATCAGGTCATTGGGGTACCCTCTTTTGAGGAACATAGACTTTAACAGTTCACATTCCTCAAAGAAGTGGCGATCTTCTGTTGTCATCCTGGCCATTCATACTAGTAAGCCCTTGATGACACTCTTCTTCTGGTGCATGGGGTGGAAGCTAGAGTAATGTAAAAATTAGTTTGAATAAGTGCTTTTCCGTAAAATACGTGCAAAATATTTTTTTTCTAAGTCTGTCCTTTGTTAGTTCAACATCCAAAAAGCTCATAGTGTATGTGTGGAAATTACTGGTAATTAGCAGAGCTGTTAAAGTGTTCTAACATTCTGGCAGCTAAATCAGGACCCCCTTTAATGATCATAAAGATGATATCTAAAAAACGAGTATAAAAATAAATACTCGCATTAAATTCAGTGTTTTCAAAAATGGTTTCCTTTTCCCATTTAGCCATAACTAAGTTAGCGAAGCTAGCTCCGCAGGGGAATACCATAGCTACTCCTGCCTGCTGTCTAAAATATTATTTTTCGAACGTTATATAATTGTTAGACAGTATAATACCTAGAAGTTCCTCTACCAGTCTCAGTTCTGTATGTTCTAACCCCTTTGATTTCATGTGGTCAGTTACCCATTCAGTCCCTAGATCTTGTGGGATCACTGTGTATAAATCACACACGTCCACTGTCAAAAAGCAAAACTCATCATTATAATCCAATGTGCTTACACTAGCCAAAAACGTCCAAGAGTCTTTGCATATTTGAGATTCTAAGGCCACATATTTCTTCAAAATCTCATCTATCACCTTAGTACAAGTGTAGGTGATAGACTGTCTAGCATCTACTAAGGGTCGCATGGGGGGTCTCCTTGATTCTTATGGATGTTAAGTATTCCAAATAGGACAGTGAGCCTAGGTGATAGCACTGAAAGATAGTTGTACATATTCATGTCAATTAATGAGTCAATAAACAGGTTGATCAAGAACATTCTGATGTGGTTGTACATTCCATTCAGTTCGTTCTGGCTTGCTTGAGTGCAGGCTTCGCTTTCAAGTATTCTCACCATTCTTTCTTTATAGTCCATATTGTGCATAATAACCAGTCCGCCTCCTTTATCTGGCTTCATTAGGCAAACTGGTAGCGGCCTAAAATTACTCAAAGCCTCTCGTTCATCCTTGTTTAAATTGGTTGTTGCTCTTGTCCAAAATGTGTGGTTAATGAAAGCCCTAAAGTCCATTTCGCACATTTTTTCAAATAAGAAGATGGACGGATGTAAATGGGGGTTAAAAGTGCTAGAAATGCACGTGTTTGAATCCCTGTTATAACTCCTGTTACCCAGAATAAACTGTAAATTGAGTTTTCTAGTGTAGAGCTTAAAATCCAACAATAAAGCCCCTATATCAGTAGTGTGAGTTGGAATGAATGTAAGTCCTTTAGTGAAAATTTCAACCAGTACAGGGTCAATTGAATAGTCAGTAAAATTATAAATTTTAAAGTTGCCATTTTTATTCATTATAATTTTACTAGTAGAATTACTTACTCTGTCCCTTTGTTGGTAAATCACCTCTTGTTCTTGTTGTTGTTGTTCCACGGTGTATTGTATTTCCTCTGCTGATTGACAGCAGGTTTGTTTGGTCCCTGCCCTTGATGACTCGAAGAGTTTTTTGAAAGGTTATTGGAATTGACGCCATGCGTTTGAGTTATGCTCTCCCCTTTACAGTTGATTCTGGGTAACGGGAGTTATAACGGAGATTTAAAAACGCACATTTCTAGCACTTTTAATCTTCCTTTACATCCGTCCATCTTCTTATTTGAAAAAAGGACAGACTTAGACAAAATATTTTGCATGTATTTTCTGGAAAAGCACTAATTCAAACTCATTTTTACATTACTCTAGCTTCCACCCCTTCCACCAGAAGATTGTCATCCAGGGCCAATTACTATGAGCAACCAGGATGACAATGGAAGATCACCACTTTTTTGAGGAATGTGAACTGTTAAAGTCTGTGATACTCAAAAAAGGGTACCCCAATGACTTGATCACAGGTCTTATAGGGGAGGTTAGTGGAAAACGTGCTATTGGTCACTTTAAACCTATTCTATCTCAGGTCATGACTAGACCCTATAGAACAGAAACTGCCATCATAATAAAGGTTGAAACAGGAGGTCCCGAAGCCACATATGGTTCTAGTCTGCAAACTGAGCAATACTCTTTGAGTTTTGTGACTACATTCTCACTAGACATTGTGGCCTTGAAAACAATACTGGGAAAGAATTGGCAGTTGTTGACTTCTGATAGAGACATACACAGTAAACCAGGGGATAAATCTCTTGTTACCTGGAGGAAAGGAAAGAACCTAAAAAAAACTCACTGAGAGAAACATTAGAACTATCAGAGGTTTTCCGGGGACATTTAAGTGTGAAGCTTGTAACCAATGTAGACATGTGATCACTGGGTCAACATTTTCTATCAAGGGACACAACTACGTCCTGAAGAATATGTTTAATTGCAACTCTAAGGCTATAGTCTACCTTGCCTAGTGCCAATGTTGCCCTGGGTTCTATGTAGGTAAGAAATTGAAGGAGAGAATTTATGAACATGTCTACTACCTTACTAGAAGGAAAATGGAGACTCCTTTGGCCAGACATTGCATTGAACACCCGAACCACACTTTTAAATTCAAGGACATAGATTCAATAGACACAGACGTTAGGGGAGGGGGGCACCTACCCTTAACTGGAGAAATTAGAACTTCTCTGGCAGTTAAGACCTAATGCATGCCATACACCAGGGCTCAATGAAATGTGCTACATACTATGTGTTTTAAAACTTAAGAGCCTTATGAGGTAACACTTGTAACTTGCTATTGTTGGCTTAATATTAATTACTGTCACAAATTCAATAATTTTACAATAACCCTCCTGATATGGTCGCATTTTAGGATGCTTGTGTGTCTTCTATTTGCTTTTTAAAGTATAGAGTGCTTTTTACTTAAACCACAACTAACAACATTTAATTGAGTGAGATTTACACACTGTACTAACTTTATATTGATGTTAGTTAAAATTTATAATAAAAGAGTTATATTTCACCTACCAGAACACTAGTAAGCTTACTTAGTGTCAGTAATATGTCTTTAAACAAAGTGTGCTAATTAGTTATTTGATTAAGTATTTAAATATGATGTCGTATCCAGGGAGTCACTGTCTGATGAAATTAGGAGATTGTTTGCCTAACGAAAACCGCTTAACATTGTATTTGGATTGTTGACACTGGACATCTTTTTAATTATTTTAATTATTTTATTTGTTGCCTGTGATTAAAATTTTCGACCGTTGCAGCACGTTCACCTTTGTTTGCTGGGTTCACAGTTATGTGTTTTTGCTCAAAAAAATAAAAATAAAAAACTATACTTACCTAAATGCTGTAGGCAAGCCCCCCTGTACCCTCCATGTGCTCCCCTCACACCCCCGCTACTTAAATATTCTTACTCCGAGATCGCATTGCATTGAAGTAAAGGGAAAATATTTCCTACAGCGATTTCTGTGTTACACGTGCAACATTTTGACATTTTGACCAAACGGGTTCGCTCAATACGTGTTTGCCGTCTACAATTTTCGATCACACAATAGGAACCCAGTTGAGATGTATGGTCCCCTACCCCTGAAACACCAGTGTCCCCATAGAACTGCAGTAACAGTTATGTTTGTACAGTAATAGCAGCAGACCACATATTTTCAGGGCTGTCCCAATCAACTTACTAACATGTTCCATTTCCACAAAATACAAGGGTCAATGTGCTATGTATGTGTGTGGTTAATAGTGTCAGGAAGTAGACAGTACTGACTGGTAGCTGTTGTGGCTTACTAGGCTAAGTACATTACTGTGGGTGATAGGGTCCATGGTTTGAGACTGGCTGTGCCTACTATTTTGCATGTCAGCTAGACCTGTGGTTTGAGTTTTACAGGCTGTCCACAAGTCAATATTTGTTACTGCAGGAAATCTGGACAATGAAGGGACAGGGGTGCCATAGATATGGACAGTACACAGCTCTGAGTAACCTAGATGGTGCCTAGTAGAGCAACAGGTTGTGACAAGTTAGTCTAGTGCCAGGATACAAAGGCTGCCACATAACTGTGTCAGTACTGACAACTGGTCAGTTGGCACCATCCATACCCCATAAATGTCAGAGTTTCTTAGAAGATCCACATGTATGCCTCATATATCTGTTCTGTTTGTCATAACATGGCGTTTTTCTGGCAAACTATTGGCAAACAATTAAAGATTGATATGAAAACATCAGTGACAGACAGTTGAGATGCAGACTTCTTACTTATAATAAAATGCAAGCTAATACAAAACCAGTCTACCAACTGTCTACATTTGGAAGAGCAGTATTAAAATGCTGTACTCATTTCTGGACCTGTGTCCAACTGTTATATATGGCCCTGTCCAGACGTCTGGCTGTAAAAGTTTGAGAGGTATGGCCAAAATATAGCCTTATAAGAACAGTGCAACATAAACCATCTGAGGACCAGAGCAGATGTATGGAGCACAATGCTGGCCAACCTGCTAAACAGGTACAGTCAGAGGTGTGCAGTCTATAACCCTGTGTGTGATGTTACATCTTCTGCCTCTGTCACACCATAACTACAACTACATGAAAGCAGCAACTGTGGAGAAAGCCTGTGACTGGAGCAGAGTAGGACAAAGTGCCACATATAAAGGGAAGGAAGAACCACTGGCCAAACAAACATAGAATGTGCAGACTAGAACACTTCATGCAGTACCATGGGTTCCCTGCAGTGTATGAGTCAGTAGACAAATGTCTGTCAGTGGTTCCTCACATTAAGCTATACTGATCTGCAACTGACATACCGGGACATCACAGTACTATGCAAAATGTACCTTACATATTAAGTAAAATGCTGCTCAGTCTAATACACTCTGTACCCACCCTAGATATGACTCAGTTAATAAGGATAGCACATAGCCAGGAGATGCCTCAGCCAGTATATCAGTGAGTTGCTGGACTGTTTACATAGGTTGATCAGCCAATCAGCTGTAGCACTCAAAATCCTGGACTTGAGTACATGTAGGTCTAGCCTGGGGTCCCACTGTTACTATTGATGGTCATACTGGACATGCTCCTTCACTTACCTACTTTCATCCCATGTCTGAACACACATCTGACTATAGAACTGGGATGTACATATATCCGTTGTGCATACAGACAACTATGCACACCTTAATGGTCTATCCCACCCCCACTGGACATGTTTACCCCCATCTATCCATATGTGGTACATATCAGATTTATCTGGATCTGTTGAGTGTGATATACATTCAGATATATAGGTAACATATACAAATATATCATTTATAGAGAGGCATAGACAGGGGGATAGAGAGAGAGAGAGAGACAGAGAGACAGAGACAGAGAGAGAGAGAGAGAGAGAGAGAGAGACAGAGGGAGACCCTGAAAGACACAGAATGATGTATTGCTGGCACAACATGTACCGATTTTAACCAGTTGCATGGGCAAATACTATGGTGAAGCCCATTTTGTAATAGTAGGTTGGTGTAATCTCACATCAGTTGCTATGTGTGTGTGTGTGTGTGTGTGTGTGTGTGTGTGTGTGTGTGTGTGTGTGTGTGTGTGTGTGTGTGCGTGTGTGTGCGTGTGTGTGTGTGTGTGTGCGCGTGTGTGTGTGTTTGTGACCATTTTGAGGCCTGTTCCACCCTGTTGACTAATGCTGCTGATGTCACCCCCCTTAGATGAGCCATTGGACACTCCCCAGGCATTTAAGCTATGTAACTCATGCGATAAGTGTATAGCACTATAGTACATGCACCTTAATAGGTAAGGGTTCTACTCTCAACACTGCCAACCTTGTGTGTGTGTGTGTGTGTGTGTGTGTGTGTGTGTGTGTGTGTGTGTGTGTGTGTGTGTGTGTGTGTGTGTGTGTGTGTGTGTGTGTGTGTGTGTGTGTGTGTGTGGGGGGGGCATATCCTCTGTGTATGTTGGTTGGTCATACCATTTTGAGGTCTGTTCCACCCTGCTGACTTCACCCATTGCATTACTTTAGAAGGCCTGTTGATGTCATCCACCATAGATGCCTCATTTGACACTCTGCAGGCCATACCCTTTCAACTGTATAGAGTTTTGCAGAATGTCCAGATGTTTGCCTCATATATTTGATCTGTGTCTCATAAAATTGTGGTTTTCTGGCATATTATTGGCAAATCATTGAGAGTTGAAGTCAGAAAATAATGACAGATATTTGAGTTTCAGACTTCATACCCTTCACAAAAGTAATGCTAATCCAAAACCTGTCACTCTATCAGCTGTCTAAGTTTGTAGGAGCAATATGTAAAATGTGCCCCTATTTTTGGGCCTGTATCCCCCCATTATTGAATGCTTTGTCCACATTTATTGCTCTAAGAGGTTGAGAGGCATACCCCAGGCATATAAGCTGTAAAGCGCATGAGATAAGGACATAGCACTGTAGTACACACAACTAGATAGCTAGGGGTTCTAATGTTAATACCGGCAACTGTGTGAGTGTCTGTGTATGCATATCCCCTGTAGCAGCATGGATGTCTTCCCTGTGTGTGTATGCAAAGGTCATACCATTTTGTGTGCTTGTGCCACCCTGTTAACTCCACCATCACCACCCTTTTCAGGGCTTACAGGTATCATCCACCTTAGATGCAGAGTTAGACATTTTTAAACACAATAGCACTGTGGCACATGCTATATATATGGCAGACTATAGTGTACATAAGTAGACAAATAAGTGTTCTAATTTCAAAACTAGCAACTTACTGTGCATGTTTGTTGGAATGCATGTCCCCCTGCAGCAGTGTGTGTGCATGTGTGTGTGTGTGTGTGTGTGTGTGTGTGTGTGTGTGTGTGTGTGTGTGTGTGTGTATGCATGTGTGTGTGTGTGTGTGTGTGTGTGTGTGTGTGTGTGTGTGTGTGTGTGAGAGAGAGAGACGTGGTTATACCATTTTAAGGGTCTGTTAACCCCCCAGTGACAATCCTTACAGCATCTGCAGATGTTATCCACCTGAATAGTAGTGGCAGACACTGCAAAACTATATAAGCTCTGTGGTGCATGTGCTATGTATATGGCACTATTGTATGTAAACCTAGGCAGGTAGAGGTTCTATTATCAGCAAGGGCAGTTCATGTGTGTGTGTGTGTGTGTGTGTGTGTGTGTGTGTGTGTGTGTGTGTGTGTGTGTGTGTGGGTGTGTGCGTGTGTGTGTGTGTGTGTGTGTGTGTGTGTGTGTGTGTGTGTGTGTGTGTGTGTCTGTGTGTGTGTGTGTGTGTGTGTATGTATGTATATCCCCTTACAGCAGTGTGACTGTGTTAGGGTGACAAACATACCTCTTGAGCCCTTAGATAAAGACATCTGGATAAAGCCATACAGAAAAGCAGGCAAAGGCCAAATAATAGGTCCAATTTTTAAATATTGCTCTGACAAACATAGAAAGTAGATAGTATAATAGGTTGTGCATTCGCATGCCTTTTCTGAAGGTATAAAGTCTGACAGTAAAATATCTGTCATTATTGTCTAACGTCAGTCTTTAATGATTTCACACTAATTTGCCAGAAAACCACAATGTTACAACAAATGGAACAAAAATATGTGGCAAACATCAGGAAACTTTGCAGAAATCTATAGAGGTGAGAGGTATGGCCACCACCTGTCCTAACCTGCAGGTTGCAGTCCATGTTTGGTCAGGTATGACCTATGACAATGACTAAAACAATACAGAGGTCCCCAGAGTGTAGGACAACAAACATTTCCTAAAGTTGTCTACTAGTTGCATAAAGCAGTTATTTCATATCAGAAGTGCCTTAATGTTATGATAAATAGCATAATCTATGGTAATGTGACACAAAGAAGCTGTCATATTGCCAAACCAATGGAAGTCCTGTCTGTTGCACTTGCTGTGGGTATGGTATGTCCTGCCAACTGTCACAATACTACAAGATGTGTCCCACATTCCACATGTTAAAAGGTGGCAATCCTACTCTGTGTTGCCTATGTGAGTACAACTGTAAACTTGTGTAGGCTCTGTGAGTAGCTGCCACCCCCAATGACCCACATGTATCTAGACATGAATGCTAACTGCCACCACCCACATGTGTAGGTAGTGCCTAAGCCTGTGGCAACTGTAAGTAGTGTGCTGTCATTCACCTACAAACTGATGTTAACACACTGCAATGGGGTCATAGAGCAGGTATGGAATGTTGCCAAGGTCCTGTCCTCAAGCTGAATGCAGAAAAGAGTACCATCATACCATATGACAAGGACATGGCCCCACTATTTCCTACATCAATGGCAATCCCATAAACACATAAACTGGGTTGATAGACCTGGGTACTCAGGTTGATAACACTGTTGCATTCGGCCAGTAAGTAGTGGCAGTTGTCAGAAAAAGCTTGTACGTGATTCACCACATAGTTAAAGGGACTGCATCCAGACAAATGGCGGACATTACCTCTGTTTATTCCTCAGTCAGTACAACAATACATTACCATCATGACCAGTCTGGTATGTACCTCTGCAGACATCTGCAGCAACTGGAAAGGCTATGTTAACACCCACAAAGGTTATCCATGGCCTTCAACACCTGTTCTGTGCAGGCAGCCTTGAATCAGTAGTGTCCCACTTGGTACCGGACAGGTTTTCCACAGGTGGGGTGACAATGTTGTGCTCAGGCCTTCAACAGTTGCCCCTTTTATGTGAGTAAGCATGACAGGCATGAATCACATATTACATATATTACAGCAAAAAAAAAAAAAAACTGCTGGTGAGACAGATTTGTCTTCCAGAGGCTGCCCTGTCTCAGGAATGCACTTCTCATACATGTCAAACAAAGTACCATTTAGACCCTCGTCAAGTGCATCTATGATGAGTGGATTCAAAAACAAAAATCTGTCCCAGGGGTCCAACCTATGTCCATCAATGCCAGGAGCAAGTGGTGTTGATCAATGACTCTGTTTGGGATAAAGTAATGCTAGGCTTGTAAGAGACCCAGGGCCAGTACTCTAGTAATTTTCTATGGTCCTATGAACCTGTGATCCTACGGAACTCCCAGGTGACATGTATCAAGAGTAGCATGCTGTGTCAGGGGGTATGCATGCAAGATTATGCTGTCTGCCCCCATTATCCATCACACAATGTTCCCGCATACAGACCTAGGTAAACATGCACATATATAGCCATACCTTGGTAAAGAAAAAGTCTCTGCATTGCCACTATACCATCATGAGCTTCTGTAATGGCAGCAGGTCTCCACAACTTAGACATGTAGACACCAGGAATAGAAACAGAATAAGGTCTGTCGGACAACAGTCAGCAGTACTAGTAGCAATAAAGCATCATGGCACAAAGGTACATACACTTTGATGTATACGCATGACAATTGCCAGCAGACAGCACCTTAAAAGTCATAACTCTACTGTACTACAAACTCACATTAACTGTACTATATTCACCCAGTGTATCATACACATATTAGCATGTCCCTGCATCAATGATATGGATAACAGGGATGTGGCACGGGTATCATCACATGCACAGGGTGTGGTGTGGGGTTGCCAAAGGCTTGGGCTGTGCCATAGAGTTGACATCATGTGTGTGTCTGGCGGAGTGATGGTCAGCTGGACCACGAAGTGGAGCTGTGTCTGTTGGTGACCTGCATGTGACAGTGCTGTGTGAGTGTGTGCAAGCACACAGTCAAGCCACATGCTAGCTTTACATAAGGGTATGTTGGACAGCCATGGACCAAGCATGGCAGAATGTAGAGTTCACTGTCTCTATCCACAAACACGGGAACTGGTTCTGCCAAGAGTGGTACTGGCACCACCATGCCCAGGGCCAGATGCGGTACTACTTGTTGACGGTGACTGGTGTCTTCTGAAAATGTGTCCATCATGGAACCATCAAGGACCATGTACCCATGGCCTGCCACTTTGTGATGTGGACAGCAGCCTCCCTTTTGTAGTGTTGGTAGTACTGCCAACACAGGAGTGTGACTGTGCATGGCCATGTGGGCTTTCAACTGATGTTGTTGCTGACCTACATCTACATGCCCGATGTCCTACTTCCACCATATGTTCCAGCACAGACATTGCTCGATAAAGGACTGACAATGTCTTAAACCACCATCTATCCACTACATCAGTGAAATGACATAAGGCATCACCAATGCTGTGGAGGGAATCATGCATGCCAGGCAGTGTGACATCCATGACCCTGAGCATCCATCTGGTGTACCATTCAAAATGTGCCTGTGCCTCCATGATGGACTGACACATGCATCAGGTGACACATGCTGTGACATCTCTGACAGGTGCTGAATGGGCAGCAGTCCTCCTTCAAGCACCCCTGTCATTCTGCCTGTGTGGGACCTTGCCACTCTCTGGTATGGATAGTGTCTACAGTCACAGATGCCATAGTCACCACATTTGATGCCACCATCATCTGACTGTCCAATATCTGTGGCTGAGGGGACTGTGTTTGTGTGGGCATACTGACTGTGTGCAGGAACATTGTGAGTGGAAGTGAGATGTCAACCAGTGGGACACATTCAGACCCCAACAACCCCATCTCTGCCTCACAATGGCCACCATGATCATCAGAGTCTGATGAGATACTGACATCAGGACTTGAGGTGGACACACTCTAACCTCATGGTCACATGTGAGGGGAAGACAACATGACTACATTAATTTCTGCACTATAATGTCTGCTGATCCACACACACACACACACACACACACACACACACACACACACACACACACACACACACACACACACACACACACACTCGTGAGGGGAAACAAAGGCATTATACAGACTGCACCTACTGACTGATGCCATACACATCACACATCAGATCACAACAGACACACTCTGGATAAGCCATCAAAAACATGCATTGCAGCTACTTCCAGTTAATATTGTTAGTATTATACACCTGTGAGATACATGACAAGTCAGACTATGTGATGGACCCTCACCTAAAATACAGTGCACCCGTTTACACAATAGTAATGCACCCCTGTATAGCAGACTGGCTACACCTTTACAAAAATACATGCTAATATGTTGCAGCTACTGCAAATATGCTGCTGTGATTACCAATGTGATGCACAGGAACGAAACCCACCATAAGTGAACATCCACATATTGCAATATGGGTAAGCTTAACAATAGTGTCTATGGCAAACTGGCAGCCCTTAACATGCCTAGGGTATAGATGAGCCATAAAAAGACAGTTACACACTCACTGGCTACAGGATTATGGTCCCCAGCCACACCAGAGGCACCTATGGATTTGTGGGGGGGTATTGTCAGCAGGCACACATGTAGCATTGGTACAGGATAATATGGGCATTTATCAACATGTACAGTACTTGGTAGCATTGCCGCCTCACAATAAGACGCTGTCCGGTTTAATTCTCAGCTAGAGCGTCTTCTGCGTGGAGACATGCGTGAATGGGTGTACCTTCGTTGAAGGTTGTGCATCAGGGCTGGTAACTCGGCACATAAAAATTAACTACCAATCATTAGCAGACTGGAGTTCTGCTGTGGCGACCCCTAACCAGGAAAAGCTGAAAGACACAACATCAACATGTACAGTACAAACAGTGATACTACTCAAATTGCTGACATGCACAATATGTGTGCACACGTGTGCATTACAAAACCCACCCACAAATGCAGATTGGCCTGACAGGTATGCAGAGGCTTCCACTATGAATGCTAGAGTTTTAATGTGATGACCACGGGAGGCTTACCTGAAAGCTCCTCGGATGTGGAATCTGTGCCACCCACCTCCACGACATACATTGTGATAGTTCTTTGTGAGCTGGTGGCTGAAGACAGGTTTGCCAGGAACTCCTTTGTGGCTGAGAGTGGGGGTTGTATAGCAGGCCCTCCTCTAGTGCCAGTGCAGTCTCTGGCCACAGCTATGGGCCTTTGCCATGCATTATGTATTATATCTGTAGCACAGTGTTTGACCTGTTCATAGCTCTTGTCCTTGTGACCCATATCATTCACTGTTGCTATGAGGTTTGCCCATAGTGCAGTGTGTTCTTGCTAGTTATGGTGAGTCCTTGTCAACAGCACCCAGTGATTGAGTCTCAGGGCACCAATAATGACAGCAGTCTCAGCTTCTGAGAAAGGTGGATTGCAACATCTATACATCCCACCTGAAAAAACATGAAGAGGGGAACACATTACTGGACTGCATACATTGCTCACCACAATGTACACACCCTGCACATCCACATTTTCCACAACTATCCACCACTACCTGCCACATCATACCCTGCCATCTAGCACCACAGTATGTATGTGGCTATCAGCAAAATAATGGCAATGCATCATGCATTGCCCTTCTAATCCTGATGTTTCATGCTAATTGCTGCATGTGCTATGAGGTGTTCAAATGCATTTACCTGGTGCACCTATTACTGCTTGTTCATAGCCTTTCTGCTTCATATACTTTGGTGTCAGCTTCTTACTGTTTTAGTAAGTACCTGGGCTGTAGGCCCATCCCTCAGGTCTCCCTGGTCTTCCTCCCTCAGATTCTGGACTATATGGCTGGACAGTGTCCTACAGTTTCCCCTGCCAGTGTGGTTCATATGGGTGTCCTGGCACAGTGTAGCACCTGCCTCATGTACATGGATGGGCAACCATATACAAACACCACCAAGAAACACACTGTGTGAGAGATGCAATGACAGTAGGAACCTGCAGTCCATGCTTCCTCCTTGTCAAGGCCGCATATCAGTCCCCAAACAGGTTGTTAGTACAAGCAGTACACCTCACACACCACCCACACCTACACAATACACACATATGCAGTGGACATCAACATACACATCCACAAACAAAGGAGATCTCTTAGACAAAGCCACATGTGAACATGAAAGCCATACACGGCACATACCACACAGGGCCACACACTTGTGTCCAACAAATATGCAGACATCAGCACATGTCAAGCATGTTACACATAGGATACTCCCTTGTGAAATACAGTGATGTGCCTCTCAGCTGGCTGCATATGTGGATGGTCACAGTTACTTGTGTGTCAGGTGACAGACTCCACCATATCACATATCGACTGCTGTCTCCCACCAACAGGTACTGTCATGAGTCTGTAACAGTCCATGTTGGCATGCCTGACCTCAGATGGTCATCCCTGGGCTATATGCAGTGAGAGATGAGTGAGCACACTGATTATGTGTCCCAGGCAGGTATGTCCCTAGCCTTATGCAGCATTCTGCTGTCACCCAGACTGATGCATGTGGCCTTTTATCCTGTGATATTCCAGGGAGTTCCAGTACCTGTAAGCCTGGGATGCTATGTTAAGCATACCACAATGCTCTGCAATAGATGGCCTCTGTCTGTCTCAACTTGCCTTCAGGTATCCAGCAATAGTTTTCACCACCCCCATAGTGCCTTTATTAGGAAAAGTGGTGAGACTATCACTACCAACATATAAATGTCTATGCAGCACACATTGAAGGCCATGCTGCTAAACCCTAGGTGTCTACACATGACTGTGCCTTCAATGTAAACATTCTTAACCCTGAAAAATGCTGACATCTGTGCAGTCACGCACACATAGTTAAAAGCTGCAGAGAGCACCTCAGCCTTACCTGGTCAACCATCCTATCATACCATCATACCCCAAAGTGTGGGTGGAAATGGCATGGGACATGTAATTGCAGTATATATGAGACATATACACATCTCCATGCTGTACAGTCAGTAAGATGCACAGGGGACACTGCAGGGGCAGTTCACCATTGCCGATACACATATTCAAATCATAGCTAACTACCTGCCACCACATGTGACCAGGAAGTCCATCCTGCCTATATGGACCTCAACAACTGCATTCTGATTTGAGTGTGTACCCTGAACCCAGGTCACTTGTATGACCCAAACATACATTGTAAGATGTACCCATGCCAGCACACACATGGCCAGAGAGCCATCAGCAGTGGAATTACAAACACCTTGGTGCAGCTAGGCACTACTCCCACATGAGGTATGGGTGTTTTGCAGTTGATATTACACAACACAACTTACCACTGCAGCATCCCTACTGTGTCATACTCCATGGCAAAGCAGCCATCATGTGGTCACATTTGCAGTCACAATCTCCTACAATATCCATCTAGCTAGGGTCACACATACATACACTTCCAATGTAGAATACAGCCTCCTGGGGGTGGTATACACAGCATCACAGCCCCAGACCCCTCTGTAGAGACTGCCACCAATATCCACACATACACACATGTGCTAGATGTGCATTTGTATAGATGCATGGAGTCAGGTATACCCAACAGGACTACATCATCCTCTGTAAGGATACGTACACCTGTCTGATGGACATCTGCAATACACAAGTGTCTATAACAGGGATGACATACCACTGTCAGTGACAAACTAACGGCAGGTGCCCATTTACAAGCAATGCCTCGTTAGTGTGAACAAGCAAATGGGATCTATCCTGGGAACCTACACTGCAAACCCAGAGCCCACATTGTCAATATCCACTGCAGACAATCATCTACCATTCTGCACATATGTCTGCAACATCACAGGAATTGCCTGTATCTGCTCACTTGTGGTGGTCAAGGACAACAGCTATACCAGTGCTGTAGGTATAGCATACTTGATGCCTGACAGAGTCAGTGTAGCCCTCATCCCCTGTTCCCCCATCAGTACATCAGGATGTCCATAGTAACTGCCCCCTTCTCCTATATGTAGGGAACAGGTCATCACTGCCATGTGAAGGTTATTGTATACATCCACCAGTGAAGCCTGTCACATGACAGGATGCATCCTACATGACCCCAAGCATAACCTTGTAACAACATAAGCCACTGTATTCAAAGGAGACCTGACTACCGCTTTTGTCCCAGCCATATGAAGGACAACCACTGTCACCCCTTTACACTAAGGTGGTGTGTCCACCAATCTGCCACATTATACATCCATCAGCCTAACTCAGATGTTCTGCAAGACCATAGCACAGTTTATAGTGCAGCTCACTAACAAGGACATCAGCAACCTCCACACACTCCATCACACACAATTAGGCATTGTCAAGGAAGGGATCATGTCTGTTACACTCGGTTGACCTCTTTGATGCAGTGACCAAAGCTAGCACACTGGCATGGTGACATGACCCAACTAAAACACATAGGGGAATCCACACCAAGCAGTTGACCCACAACTAGCAGCATAACCTGTTGTTCTGTGTTTGGTCCTCTGCTATGTGTGATGAATATGTCTGTGGTGCAGGGCACAGCCATTGGCCTACGGCCAACCATGTTCATAGGTTCATAGGTTGGTACTAGGCTATCGGCCCTAGGGCCTATACAAGCCTAGCCATAACAATTCCCTGGCTATTTCTTCCCACAGTATTTACTTCTTTGGACCCCTGTCTAGCAGGGTGACTGATGTGATCCCTGGGGTGAATTTTCTATCTCCCATCCAATCAAGACTCCTTTTGAAGAGGGCCAAAGAGGCATTCTGCTTGACATGTACAGGCAGTCTATTCCAGAGTCTGTGGAGTCTCTGGGTCAGGAACCTATCCCTCCAGCATGTTTTGTTCATTCTGATGACAAGGTTTAGATCCCTGGAGCATGTGTCTCTGAGAGACTGGGATTTCTTTAAGTGTAGCATGTCCAACAGCTCTGGGTTTGACATGGCCTTGTATGTTAAGCAGAGATTGCCCCTGAGTAGACAATATGTGACAGAGTATAGCTGGAGTTTTTTTAGACAGTCAGCATAGAGCATCTGTTTTGGGTCTGTGATTCTTTTAATGAGTTATTTCTGCAGCATTTCCAGTTGTTGGAGTTGTCTTGAGAGGTACATACCAAATGCTGCGTTGTATTCTACAATGGGTCTAATGAGGGATGAGTACATTGGGACAATGACCTCCTTTTTTCCAGATGAAAAGCCCTTAGTGATGAGGTGTGCCACATAGAAGGATTTCCAGACTGTTGTGGAAATGTGGTTATCAAAGGTGAGACCACTGTCCACCTGTGTCCCTAAGTCTCTTATCACACTTTCAGTGTTTAGTGTACTGCCACCTATATGGTAATTCATGGGTACATGTTTTTTTCCCAAAGGGGATAACTCTGCATTTCTTGGCATTGAGCTTGAGCCCATGGCTCTGGCACCAAGCATCTGTTTCTGTAAGGTCCTTTTGTAGAATAAACACATCATTTGGGGATTTAGTAATGGCTCCAAGTTTGCAGTCATCTGTGAACTTTGTTAGCCAGAGTCCCTTAGTGTTGGCCTGTACTTTAGAGAAGTAGATGCCAAACAAGAGTGGTCCCAAGACTGAACCCTGAGGTACTCCACTTGTCATTTGTCTGGAGTTGGATTTGGAGTCAGCTACTTTTACAGTGTGGGTTCTGGCAGTAAACCAGTTGGCAACCCATCAAGTGACGTAGGGATTAATGACCAGCTTAGTAAGTTTATCTATGATTCCAGAGTGGGGGATGATTCCAAAGGCATTAGTGAGGTCCAGATAGGCTGTGTGGACCACCATACCCTTGCCCATGGCTCTGAAGAGTCAATCAGGTTCAGGAGACAAGATCGGCTCATTGTGAACCCAAACTGTATGGGGTCCAGTGTTTAAAGGTTACCAATGTCATTGTTTATAAGTTCCATGATAATATGTTCCATGGCATTGCAGTTCAGGCTCATCAGACTGATGGGGCGGTAGTTCCAGAGATCCAAGGTGGATCCCCCCTTGTGGAGTGGGATAACTGTAGATGTGCGGCACTTAGTGAGCATGAAGCCTGAGGTAAGGCTATGATTAAACATGACACTTAGTTGAGGTGCCAGTTCATTTTGTAGTTCATGTAGTGCACAGCCTGGGATGTCATCTTGTCCCGTGGATGCTGCATTCTTAGCTTTGGAGAGTGTGTTTTTTACCTGTCTGGCCATTATTACCAGAATTTGGCAATCGTTCGGTATTGAGATGGGCCGTTTAGGGAGTGAGAAGAGAGTTAAGTTTGCATTGAATCAATCTGCCAGGATATTGGCAATATCCATGGGATCAGTATATTTAGTGCCATTCTGTTGTAGCTCAGAACAAATCTGAGCATTGCCATTTAGATTCTTGACATAGCTATAGAATGATTTTTGGTTGTCTTTGAAATCTTTGGCAATTTTATTTTCATAACTAGCTTTGGAGGATTTTATGAGGGATCTCAGCTTCTTACTGAAGCTGGTAAGGGAGTTTTTTGCATCCTGGGATTTTCCTCTTTTCTGCAACAGTTTCTTCCTTTTGTTGTAAAGTTTATTTATGGCAAGGGATCAACAGATTGTGTTCCTTTTTTTGGAGGAGAGTATCTTGGTTCTAATAGGGATGGCACAATTCATACATGAGTGGATGTGCTTGTACAGTGCTTTAGTGTAGGATTCAGCAGTCGAACTTTCAGTTCCCGTCTGCATGGGTGCCATGAAGTTTGTCACTTCTGACTTGAGTAGCATGAAGTTGGCTTTGGAGAAATTTTTTTATGGAGGTTTCCTTACTGGGGGGTGGAATGTGGATGTCAAGGGTCATTGGCTTATGGTCAGACCTGACCAACAAGGGGGTGACCATAGGTGTGGAGCATCAATTTCCCATGTTGGTAATGACCGGGTCTAGGATTTTGGAGCCCCTGGTGGGACTAAGGATTAGTTGATGCAGGGTATTGGAATATATGAATTCCAAGAACCGTTGGGCAAAGCTGTTGGTACACGAGTAGTTTTCCCAGTTAATGGCAGGGTAGTTGAAATCACCCAGTATTAGGGTATTTGGTTGTATCCTAATATTTTCCAGTATGTTTAGAAAGGTGTAGTGAGAATCTTGTGGCATGGTGGGGGATCTGTAGCAAGCTACAATTTGGATTGCAGTCTTACCTAATGTTAGTTGCACCTGGAGAATTTCAGACATATTGTGTTGGGCAACCAGCCTGGTGTTCTGAATATCCTTGGTGAATATGGACACTCCTCCACCTTTAGTGTTTCGGTCCTGGTTTGGTAGCCGAAAAGTGTGGTAAGAGTTGTAGCCTGGTATTGCAGGTGTGCTCTCTGGAGCCTTGAAGCAGGTCTCAGTTACTGCACAGATATCGATGTTCTCAATTTTTAGGGGGGCCTTGAGAGAGTGCATTTTGAGGTTTAGACTTCTAACATTGAGTAGCATTACCTTCAGATTCTGCATGCTTGTACTTGTTATGGTGGTGTTTTTTTCCTTTGAACTATGCCTAAAAATGGCACTATAAGGGTGGCAAGAGCCTTAGCATGAATCCCAGGAGTGACAGGTGTAGATCATCTCTGGCAAAGCATCGTGGTCTGTCGATCATGTCGTCCCAGGCAGACAGATACTGGATCCCCTTTGAATGACACCAGAAGCTTAGCCAATTGTTGAAATCAATCATTTTGTCCTTATACTGTGGTATCATTCTGGGCAAAGGCAGGATGCTACTCAGGGCTAGGGTCATACCTGCCTGGGCCACATGATTTGAAAGCTCTTCCATGTCTCTTTTCATGTAGTCCAGGGAGGTACGTCTCAAGTCATTCACTCCAACATGGACAATGACAGAGTCATATTTGTACTTGTTGTGCAGTGGCTTGAGTTCATGCGTTATGTGGTGGATCCTGGCACCAACAGGCAGCTGACTGTAATTTTCTCTTTGTTCAGCCTGGTGAGTAGGATATCAGTGTGCCTGACTGTAGAGTCACATATGACTAAAGTGTTGGGTACATTGTCTTGCCTTAGGGGCTGTTGTTGGGTGGCACACAAGTATTGTGAGCTATGTGACACTTTGGTTGTGACTGGTGTTTGCATTTCAGCTTTAGAGGTCCTTGTTGCTTGAGCAGGTTACTGTTAAGGGCCTCCACATATGTGGGTTTAGTTTTGCTATATGTAGGTGTTGGTGGTGTGAGTTTAAAAGGGCTATGTGTTGCTTGAGATGTAGTGCAGGTGTTAATCTTCTCCTCTTGACTGTCTAGCACAATCTTGGGTGGAGAGAGCTTTGCTTCCAGTTTGGCTATGTAAGTGTATCTCTTGCAGGTTGTAGTGTTAGGTGGTAGGAGGAGAGGATTGTCTGTGTACATGAGGCAATTGCTGCATTGCTCCAGTATGCCCAGATTTACTAGGTGGACAGGAGAAATCACTGGAAGCTGACCCTTGGACATGCCTGGTTTGGTGCTTTTTTTGTAAAGTACAAGAGCTGTTTTCCCTTACCTTAGCAAGGTACTTTGCAATTATAGGCTGTTTACTGCCTATGATTAATTTCTCCTTATTAACAAGGAGAGTTGAATGCTTTTATCAGTTTAAGACTTCCTAGTACTTTTCTAGCAGGTTTTAAAGCAAGTGCTAGTCACAGGGATGCTTAAAGGTAAGATGAAAACAAATGGTTTATCCTAAACACTGCTTTGTACTCTAGATGACTTAGATGTGAAAATAGGTAACTTAAGTGCTACCTGTCTAAAAAGTTAAGTTTTAGTGGAGAATCACTATTTTTAAAACAACAAGCTAGATTAAAAAGGTGTGGTCACTTTTGTATTCTGGTGCCATGGAATACAGTAGGATGGCCAATAAATTTAAATAGTTGAAGGGGAGTGATTTCCTATAATGATAATTTTGTGCTTACTCACACAAGCCAGTAAAAACAGAAAGGAAATGAGATATATGGTCAACTTAATATAACGGGAAAGCAACTAGAAAGACAGTGGTGTTTAAGAACACTACAGTAACTGGGTGGGAGGGTGTGGAAGAAATTTCTGCCTGACTTGCAAGAAACAGAGCTGTGGTCTCTTTTCAAGTTTTAATATGCAGTTAAAAGCAGAATACAAGTAAAACACAAGGTAAATAAAACAAATAACAGTATTCAAAATAGAAAAAGGCAATAAAGTAATACAACAAATAAAAAGCCAAATAACCTTTCCCTCACAGCAAAGTGTAGCAGAGTCTGGGTGAGCTTTTCTAGTAAAGCTCTGAAATGCTTTATTTTACCCCTTAAATAGAAGGTTTAGTTCCTAGCTCCACCCCCTCAGTTCACAGATGATTAACCTTAACTGACCTGTTCTATTGACCTGTACTAATTTCTGCCTGACTCACTAGAGACAGAGCTGTGGTCTCTTTTCACGTTTAAATATGCAATTAAAAGCAGAATACAAGTAAAACACAAGGTGAATAAAACAAAGCACTGTATTCAAAATAGAAAAAGACAATAAAGTAATACAACAAATAAAAAGCAAACTAACCTTTTCCTCACAGCAAAGTGTAGCAGAGTCTGGGTGAGCCTTTCTATGCTGTCACCAGATTTCCTAGTGATGTGGACATCTGCCTAGGAGAGTCTCATGCAGATACATGACTGGAACTGCAAAAATGGCCTCAGGCCTCATACCAGGACATGCAGTTTCAACCTCTTTGGGGAGAGAGACATCCCCATATATTATCATAGTACTAAAAACATTCTAGACACACAATCAGTCATGTGGGATCTGTGCAAACAGATCGATGGCAACATGACATTTCACCAGGATGTTGCTTCTGTTCTATGGTAAAACTTCTACATGGCCCACCTAATACCTGCAGGTATGTCAGCCAGGGACATGGAGTCCTAACATCTCTGTATTCCCCACAATAAGTCCCATTATTGCATAAAATTCCCTGTTCATCATTCACCTCACACAGCACATGCAGCAGCTGGAGACATCACAGAGGTTACCCACCAGGGAGTACCAGGGCCTCATGCATCTACCATACACAGATAGGCTATAAGCCCCAGATGTAGGACTGTTGAACAAAGTTCAACAGTCCGAACCTACTATCACTGAACACACTTTAATAAAAGCGCTTTCACCGAAAAAGCGCTTTTGCTAAAGTATGTTAAAAAAACATTAAATCTACTTTTACGCAGGGGGCAAGCCCCCCTGCACCCCCATGTGGGGGTGTAGCACCCCCACACCCCCTACTTTAATATTCTCACTCCATGATTGCACTACAGCAGGGAAAAGGGAATTTTCCCTTATCCACACCATAGTATGACCAGCACAACAGGCATACTTATGCGAAAATGCTGCTTCTGTGAAAAGCATTTTCGCGTAAGTATGCCCGCCCATTCACGATTCAGTAAAAATTGCATTCATGCAAGAGTTCTAGACCCATAAGCCCCACTCTCTACCTCTTGTCATACATACTTCTCAGAAGTGACCTCTGTCTGGCATGCAAGGCAATCATGGACTCCACATTGTTGGGACTGCTGCACAAGTGCAACTCAAGCTCCACTCTATTAACACACACATGCGTCCTCAACCTGGTGGTGTGAAAAATCAACTTGTCTTCTTGGCTGCTCAGATGTGTGCCCCATACACTCACCCTGCTGTGGAATGGTAACCCTGTCCACATCAGGCAGGGTAGCTATTTACACCTTTGCAGGTGGAACCTGGATAATTGGATGGTTAACTGCACATACACCCTTGGAATACCACCTATGTACCTGTTGGACTAGAGTATCAGGTGCTGCCTTGCATACACATGGGCTAACATCTTGGCTAGGCTTATGGGAGGTCAGTGTCCATAGCCTAGTAACCTTGTATGGTCATATGTATAGCAGTTATTGCCTGTGTGCTGTGACAGATTGTGTTGTTATGTGTCCACACATCACTGCCATCAACTGTGGTGTGTCCCCTATGGGCAGCATTACAGTGCCATGTCGTACAGCCAACATCTGACAAGTACATGAGTGGTACTACAAGTGCATGTGGACATTCCATCAACATCTGTGCTACACAATAACTTAGAGCAGTGCATATATGGTGTAGGGTTTCCTCCTCGTAGGTGTCCGGCATTTGCAGTACACAGATGTTTGCAGAATGTGTACATGTGCACGATATATGTGGACCCCATGCCAGACAAATGTGGATGTCTGGGAACCAGTTGGATAATATGTAATGGGTGTCCCCAGAGTGTGGGGAATGTGTCTGGGACATGCCAGACCCCTTGGGATACAGTAATGGTACATTAATATCTGGTACTGTATTCATTCCCTGGCATTTGATGGTCAATATGTACACACTGTTGCTGAGGCGGAGCCTATGTCCTCCCACTACTGCTGCATATAACCTGCTGTCCTGCTGCAGGGGTTCACCAGGTATGCTAGCCATGGATGTCAGGCAATGAGATACAGGTGTGGAGTACACAGTGAGCTAGCCCGAGTACATCAGGAACAGTCAGGGATACCAGTACACTCTTTGAACTAACCCTGTATGACATTCACAAACTGAGAGGGGCTCATGACTCTACATGATGTGATATGCCAGCTGTATCCACCAGTAGTTACTGTCACTGTTGTACAACAAACAATCCAATAGCACTTGTACATGGGCTGACCATTGCTGGCGGGACTCAGTGAATAAAGCTGTGCTCTATGTCACAGCAGACAGAGACAAAAGGCAAGACTGTAGGTGCTGGACAGAAGACTAACAGCAACACATTATTCCAAGATACGTTGTTGAGGACTACTGTTGAAAGTCCTGTTTTCCATGACTGCATTCCCCCCAACTGCATTACATTACATGGTTAAATCTATGACATATCTGGTATAGTGATGTACTCCTTTGTGAGCAGAAATCCAGTGGTATTTTTCCTTGGAAATCGCAGTCTATCTTCATGAAGAAAATCACCGACCTCTTGATTGTAGGCAGCAACTTGCCTTTTGTTGGTAATGCTCATGAACAAGTAATTGCCTGTGCACCAATCTGAGACTCACACTTGACAATAGTATCGAGAACAGCTGGGTTGCATTGCCATTAGCCAATGGCATGGTAACACAGTGCTATAATTAAGGCCTTTATGTAGGCCTTGGCCCTTTTCCTGGCCTGTGAGGAGGACATTATCGAGGTGAGGGAGCTACAGCATCATAGAAGGTAGGTAGAAATGCTATTTACTGTTTGGATTGATGTGGTCTGTCCACAGTTTTGCATGACATGTTTGGCCATTGTTAACAGACTTTCTGATTCTGTGTCAGGTTACTGTTTAACAATGTGAGTTGGGGTCAGTAAGGGGACAGGAAGATGTAAGTGTCACACTTCATTTTTATCTGAATGTGCATGCTGCTACAATTGATGCTGGTCTATCAGCTGTATATCACACACAAAATAAATGAATGCAGCTTGGACTAAATGACCCCAGAAAAATGAAAAATAGTCAGCAACACAAAAAACTTCCAGGGTTCATACACAAGTGTAGGAGTTCAACGTAGAAATAAATCCAAGAACAAATAGATTATTCAGTTAGCGCTTTCATGAACATTACACTCACTTCCTCAGACCTTACAATAAAATGCAACTTCATTGTATACTTTTATATGAAACAATTAAAGCAACTAAAACATTCCTAATTAACCAAGTTTCTCTCGCATTTCTCTTAAATGTATCTCAGCTAATATATATACATTCTTAGTTGTCTCTGTATATAGCTAGAAAAAAATAATATAGTATCAACAAAGTAAATAAATCAAAAGCAATTCACTTATATACAACTTATGTAAAATTGTTGCTATAAAACTTATTCTAAAGTCAATGGGCCAGATTCAGGAAGCCTCCGTGTAAGAGTTATAACTCTTACACGGAGGCTGCAGTGAAACTGTGTGATGTCAGCATGTCATGCATATGCATGAGGTGCATGAGGCATGCTGAATCACACTAGTAACTCTTACACGGTCCGTGTAAGAGAGTAGGGGGCGTGTCAGTAGGCTAAGCCCTGCAAGCGGACATGCCCCAGGAAGACTAGAATGGCTGAAAGTAAACAGCCACGAGAGGCCATGGAAATGTGCATAAACACACTACACAACACATGCCCCGATAGACCATCACTGTATAAAGTGAAGAGATGTAATAAAATTAAATTAAAACCTTTTTTTTTTAAACCCGTAAATGTTTGCTACTGTGTGCCCGTTGTGTGGTGTGCTACTAAGCGCAATCACAGTTAGCAATCAGTGGAAAAGGATATAAGAACTAAATATGCAAAGTAAGCCAAGAAGTAATAGCTTAGCGGTAGAGTTGCCGGCCTAAGAGTAGGCAGGCAGGTTTCGAACCCCACAACAACCTTTTTTTTTTTTTTGTAAATAAGCACTAAAAGCCCCTGACAGTATTGTACACATGTAAATGTATTCCCTTTTGTAAAATGGAATGAAACGGAGCATATATTCTGAAGTAACACAATAACAAAAATAGTCAGAAATGTACTGATAGCTAAGCTGCTGTGAGACGGAGTGCCCGTAGCTGAGTAGTGTTTAAAAAGCTGCAAACTGCGTGCCTGTTGCTAGGCATCAGTTTAACAGAGTGAAACTGTTTGCAACTAGCTGTGCTTAGCTGAACATGTGTGTCACTAGCCAATTAAGGTTTATCCCAGCGCACATCGTTTGCGCGGCGCTCCCACAAGCTAACTGCCAGTGCGCATGCGTTAGCTCTGCGCAAACAAGCGCAGACCTGGTTTTAAGTGCTTAAAAGTGCTTTTGGCATGTTTGATTGACAGGTCTCAACTCATTTCTGTCAGGAAAATCAAAAATCAGTTACCAGATTCGAACCCAGGATACCATGCACTAGAGTCAAGGTACTAAACCACTAAGCCATGACAGCAATACCTAGAAATGCAGAAATAGCATATATATGGGATAAAATCCAGAATGGAGCATGATAAAGCATTTTCAGTGAAGTAGATACAATTCCAAAATGGTCAATCAGAGAAATGTGCGGGAAAATCGGCATATATAAGCCCCATAGGTGGGAATACACAGCAGAAACGATTGTAGATCAGAGCTGCAGTCAGAATGAGTGGAGTAGGTGAGGGACGTTGCTTTCGAGCACAGCGTTGGGGCGTTGAGGAGTCCAGATACATGGTCTGGCTCCTTGTCCATCATCATGAGGCCCAACTCATGCAGGGCCAGGTCTCATGGGGAGCATATAGGGCAGAGGCATGGGACCAGTTGGCTCGTGATCTGACCAGTGCTACTGGCATTCCACGCACTGGTGAGCAGGTCCATCACCACCATGCGGACTTGAAGCGCAAGCAAGACCAGTTGTCCGAATGGATCCAGGAGGCCCGGGATATGCCCATGAGTAAGTTACATTTTACTTATGTATGTAAGGATTTCAACTAGCTGATACCATGGAGATGTGTAGTCCAATATTACTTATTTTGTATTACAGCTGCAGGTGTCCGCTCTATGAATCGCGAGATGCATGCCCGTAGGCTGGTGCGGATCGCCACCGCAGGTTAGTAACCCCACCCAGTACTTGTAAATAAATATTATACTGTAGCATGTATCAGAACACTGCAGTGTATTGATTAAAAGTAATATAATGTGCAAGCAAGATTTGAAAGTCTGCAGGTATGGCTGCAACAAGTTCATCAGTATGCAAGTGTAACTGGAAATATAATTGATAGAATTAAACAGTGCTGTAATACAGATGTCCCACCATTAATTAAATATAGTGTAACCTGCAGTAGTCTCAAGAGTACAGCTTCAGAATCTGAGGTAGTCACATGTGAGATATATCCCCTGTTGAAATGCTGAATCATGACAGAAGTGAGGCTGTTGGAAAGTGTTTGAATCACCACTAGTCTAACATGTGAACAAAGCCTAGAAGTAGCAACCTGAACTGTGAATTTGCAGGAAGTGTGAGACTGACAGAAAGGGTCATGTATGAATAAATAAAGTAGTAATAACCCGGAATATATTAGCCCCAGTGTGTTTCTACAGAACTAAATGCATGTGGGAAGTACAACTTAATATACCAAACTGATTTCAGTGTGTCAGAATCTGGAATGTCTAGCCAAATGCTGTATATGGTGATCACAGTAAACAATTTGCAGATAGAATGAATGATTATCTGACAGACTAAACAGCCATAGTTGTCCCCTGTCCTGTCATCAAAGTGTAGCAGGATGATGTATCTGATCAAATTCAAAATAAGTAGGATAGTGATGTATTTGTAACAGGTGTAGCTTGACAGTCAAATAAAATTTATTTTGAAACATCAGCCTCAACTTAATTGTGTACCTATTATAAATGTAAATCAATGTGTAACATATGAATGTGTCATCACTTTCTATCTCCGTACCAACCCTATAATTCCATATAACAACACCCACTAAATAATGGTATGTGAACATTTCACTAATCATGGACATTTGTCAGTTTCAAAAATATATGCATGTCTGTTCGTGCATGTGCCCTGTTCATACCTGCAAATCTGATGGCCTGTTGCCATTAATCAACTCTGCATGTTGTTTGACTGTGTATTTCTGTTCAAATAATGCATGTGATATTGATATGCCCCTTGTTCAATGGTGTTAATATCTGGGTGTTTGTTTGATGGGAATACCAATGCATGCTGTTACAACTAATCTGAATGGAATACAATGCCACTAACCCAAACTAACATAACTACTCACAAACCTAGAACGCTTGGGAAGGCAGGACCCACCTCTCCCACCTCAGCTGGTGACTGCACCTGGCACTAGTGCCCAGGCCGGACCCCCCTCCGGTGGCCCTGTGCCACCTTCGGGTGGAAGCGCTGCAGGGGATGGGGCCCGTCCCCCCTCTGCAAGTGTGGCCGGAGGGGTTCATCCACTCACCCTCCTCGGTGTCCGGTCTGTGGTGCGAAGGGAGATCCAAGACACTGTTCTTGGGCCCCTACGCCAGCTCGAGGCTCGTGTGGCACAGCTAACGGCCCCGGCCGTTGCCCCGCCTACACAGCCCCAGCACAGCCCGTCCTGGGCTGTGAAGGAACAGTGGCAACTGCCTATGGGTGGGGTTATCAGTTCCACTGTTGCCATCTGTGGGCTCATGCATCTTGGAAATCCCAACCTCCGTCCCCGTCAATTGTGTAACCCCGCGGACGTGTGTCATACACGCCCCTGTATGCGTCTTGTCTGTCTTGTCTGTTAACCTACCCAACCTACCTCCCCAGCTATACCAACTTCCTTCACCTGACATACCACTCTCACCTGAAAAAAAAAAGGGCACTCTGTACCCACAAAAAATTACGCCCATACATAGCTGTCCATGTCGCACACATGTCTGCTTGACATTGAAACAGTTAATTACAATTGGCTCTACAACAACTATTAATGTTGTCCTGACACCTCTCTCAGGGGTGAAAGGTTTCCAATGTCTCACCAAAATACATGGAAATGCACAGCTGTTGCTGCCAAAGACAAGGGCATCTATGGGCCTTACCTACATCTCTCCTGCAAATCCCACGCTTGTTTCCCTACTGTCTTACCCTCTTTGTGACCCCTTTTTCACCACTTTCCTGTCACCCCTTTTCTTTTCTTTCAAAGAAATTAGCGGGTGTGCGCTTGTGTTAGCGGAGCTCACCGCCAGTGCTTGCATCGTGAGCTCAGCAAACGAGCGCAGACCTGGTTTAAAGTGCTTAAAAGTGCCTTTATGGCACTTTGATTGACAGGTCCTGTACTCAGTTTGAAAGTTTGCTAAGAAAAATAAATTCCCGCTGTCAGTCTCGAACCCAGGACCTTGGTAACATTAGTCTGTATGACCTACCACTAAGCCATGCCTGCTTTACAAGAACACAGAGCTAAAATAAATATAACATGTAATAGTAGGAATCAGTATAAAGGCAATATAGGAGATGTACTATCTAAAGCATGTCAGGTAGAGTTTTAATGGCCAAATTACTGGATTCCCATACTAGTTCAGTGTGAACAGAAACATCCCTGCTACCTGTTAGCTTGTACATAATAATGTAAGGTAATGTACATATGTGAAGGTATGTATATCTACAAAAAAAAAAAAAAAT